>NW_022900922.1:3237038-3271688 GCF_012274545.1 Fukomys damarensis | reverse complement strand
CCAGCCATTCTTGAGTTACATATTAATACATAATTAAGATAAGAAAGAGACAATGAAATTCTTCAAAGATATTTCCTACATTTAAACTAAATTGTAATGGGTTAAACAAAAATCTTAAAGATAAATATGGAAGAATAAGATAGGTATGTGGGCGATTTACTTTCAGAATGACCACACAATTCCCACCAAGTCGTCAAAAAAGGGTATTTTCCACGGGATTATCTCACTTTACTATTTGCATAACACTGTTATATATATCTATATCTATCTATCTATCTATCTATCTATATATATATATATATATATATTATAATCTTAAGCAAAAAGACCCCAGGGTAGATAGGAATATCTTCGCAATTTTAAAGGAATATTTCTTAGGGTTCTAACACAATACTTGACTCTACAACGTTCTATTTAAAAAAAAAAAAAAAGATCACTTACATACTTTACACTTTAAAATGGTCAAGTATTTGGAGATAACTAAGTTTGGCTCTTTTGAGTTACGCAAAGGAGAGGAGAGGGCTGCACAGGCAGGGTTTTTGTTCCTTGTCTCACTCATTTCAGGGCACTAGATAAATAACAATGACAATTTTAAAATACAACAAAACAGTATTTACTTCTGCACATTTACCTAAAAAAAAATCTGAGGGGGGGAAAGTGTTTGGAAACATGACTGCTTGGAAAAAAATGGAGCATAGGAGTGTAAACAGGCAAAAACTTTGTGTTCAGATCTGTACCCGTGTGTATTGTGAAAACAAAAGGGCCACTTTTTAACACAACGTTGTTTCTAAATCTTTTTTAATCTACTCTTGGTAGTTCGTGTATATTTTTGACAGAGAAGGAAATGAGATTGCTCTAGTTACTTGATTCTGAGAGTAGACTGGCCAGTGAGCAACCAGCCACCACTGCAGAGCAAAGCTCCCAGAAGCCTGAATGCGGAGAGACTGGGACAATGACAGTTGCAAAGGTCAACCACCAAGCCTTAGAATATTTACAGTGGGAATCGAAGGGATTTATAACAAAAAAGAAAGCTGGGAAGGTAAACACCTAAATGACACAGCACTGAACAGACTCTAATCACCTACTTGACGCAAGCTCAACTTGGGTCACATTTTAGGAGAGCAGCGTAATTTCTGGAGAAGACACCACTGTCAAACTCTGCAAAAAGCACAGTCTAAAACATATATTGCACATTTAAGCAGATATTCTTTCAAAAAAAAGATTGAAAATACTCTGTTGTGGTTACTGATTCATCTGATCATTTTGAAATTCTAGATGAAATGATGACTGAGGCCAAGAAAGGAAAAGTGGGCGACAGTGCGGGTACCAAGGCTAAGGATTGCGTGAGTCCCCTGCAGAGCCCAGATGACCGACTGTGAAAATGCGTCAGGTATCAACCGAGAAAAGCCTTAACCTTAGTGACCTTGTGAATTTTATCCAGAAAATGCCTAATTGGAATATGTACGTTAATGAGTTTGGGGGCAGTTGTCCGGTATATGCACATGGGTGTCATTTAAAATTGAAGACATACTCCTAAGTGAAATAAATAAGGCACACATGTGTAAATACCGAATAGTCTCTCTGGTGTGAATAATCTGCAATAATACGGAAGATCCTAATAAGACAACTGACATTTAGAAATGGGAAGAAAGGAGCTAAAGGTGTAGGGAAGGTGGGATGGGTAGGGGAAGGGTAAAAAGGGAAAAGAAAAAAATGTGAGAGAACGAAAAGATGGAAATAAAGTGTTTGTAGATGGGGAGGGGAGGAGGGGGTGAAGGAAGGGCAGGGGTAAGGGGAAAAAATGAGAATCAAGACCTGTCATGTAGAGGTGCAAGATCCCAACAATGAATGTAACTGTACTGTATCACTAAAATGTACCAATAAACTCAATTAAAGCTGAAAAAATAAAAAATAAAAAATAATAAAATCAATAGTCAGGGCCAGGGATTTAGCTCAGTGGTTCTGCCGCCTGCCTTGCAAGCGCAAGGACCCGAGTTCAATCCCCAGTACCAAATAAATAAATAAATAATAAATAAATAAAATCAATAGTCATAACATGATTTCTGTTATTTTTTCATTTGCTCATTATGTAAGATTTTGTAAAATAGCCTTTTTCCAGGACAATAAAATCCTCTCCATACATGATACAACTTACTTCATGAAATGTTTAGACTAATTCTCCATGCATTACCGGTTCCCCAAATGTGTAAATCTAATGTAAAATCGTGACTACCACACTTCTAGTGAGTTGTGATCACGTGGTTCATGGCATTCAGTTCCCCAAACTCCTATGAATTCCTCCAACTTTAAAGTTTCATTTCTAGCAAGCAGTGTAGCATTCACTAGAAAATCATGCAATATAAGACTTCCATGCTTTGAAGAGATTGTAGAGACCTCCTGAAACTGCTGGTCAAACTAACTCTGAAAATATCTGGGAGCTTTTAATGTTTCCCTATCTGAAGATGACAAAAATGCAAAAATATGAAGCAAACAGTTGTAAGGTGCAATAATTTCCTTTAGCCGTGAATTTTTTCTTTATTATTGGGTATTATTAGAATATTTCTTGTATCACTTCCAAATCCTTAAAGAATAAAACATGTCATGTTGCCTGACAAAACCTTAAAGAGCTACCAGGTGTTCTGGTGGGATGACTGATACTTTTAAGTACATTTTCTCTGTGTGTTTGAATTCACAATAGATGTCTTTCCATCAAATGATTACTTTTATTTTAGTCTGGGAGGTAGAACTGACAATGAGAATCAATTGCCAGAATATACTTGTCTAATAAAAAAGGCTGTGTTTAACAAAATGAACTTGTAATTGTCAAAGGGACATTAAATAATAGATACTATGATTGATATCTAAAGGCAAATTTCTTCCTAAATGCTGAGATAGTTATGAAAACTTCTTAAATTTCTCAAGATCAAATAGAATTTCAAGAAATGTGAATAAAAATACTGTTTAACCAAGCGTTAAAACAGAAAAGGGAAGGATATAATAGAACGTGAATAAAAAATCTAGAATTTTGGCTAAAACTTTCTAACATTGAAGTATATCAGAAAAAAGGAAAAACCCATCTTCAGTACTAGTTTCTCTGTTTTCTTCTCTTCTTCAAACTAAATTATACCTCAGAAAACCAAACTAAAAAAAAATAATAGAACACACCCTTAAAATAAGTGACCTCGATTCTTTTAATATATCACTGAGTGGGATTTAAATTTGATGAACCTGGAGATATTTGCATACCTATTATCAAATTGTACAGTATTGAAATTCATAAATCCACTGTACACTACTGAGATCTTTGCTTATGGCCGGCCCAGAATTCTCCTTCAATGGACACTCTGAGCATTCTGATCCTATTTATCCTCTAGTTATTTCATGTTATACTTTGCATCATAACTATATGTGGACTTGCCATCTCTCTCTCTCTACAATCTATTTTGCTAGCTGTGAATTAAAATTGCCTTATTATCATGTAGCTCTTAAATTAATTACATTGAATATGTTCTTTAAAAGCAATTTTTATTTTAATGGAATAACAGAATCAGATTTACTCAGACCTACTAAATTTAAACTGTTCAAACCTTCAAAGATGAATGGAACTGTTGGAGTTTAAAGGAATGTCTCTGTGTTTGGTTCCTATATGCAATAATTTAAACACTAGGATGTTAAAACTGTTACAGATTTTGTTTTAGGAAAACGTAATAATGAAATTCTGATTTTTTTTAAAGCTGGTAATGTTCAAACTAATTGTTGAGAATGTAACTATGTATGTACCTAAAATAAATAAAAGATTTTCCCTTTAGCTCTGAGATTTAGATCCAAGATGCTTTTTATACATCACTGCAGTCTTTAGAGGCATTCAGGTAGTTATCAATAGGAATGTATTGATTTTCTACATGTTGCTTGATACTACTCATGAAAAAAATGAAGACTCAGATGGGTTGACTCAAAGGAAAAATTTAACCAGAACAATACAAAGAGTAGATAAACTGCAATATCAAAACGACACTGCTTTCAGAGCAGAAAGCAACAGCTGCGTAACATTTAAAGCAAAATATACAAGGCTCAGCACCAGGCAGATGCACTTGGTTGTACTGCCACATGGCAGGAAGTGGAAACATGGCTGAGATTGTGATACAATAAAACCGAGTGTGTGTTTCACCTGTCACTTTGAAGACTGAGTGGTAAAATGACACACATGACTTTTTTTTAAACCTCCTTTACAGGGCATAAAAGAGACCAGAGAGAGAGAGAGAGAGAGAGAGAGAGAGAGAGAGGGAGGGAGGGAGCAAACAGAAAGTACACATGTTCATTTGTACATTACTGTATGACAAAGGGTAAAATGAACTAAATTTCTGATTTGGACAAACAATGCATTTTGAACCCAGAGTGGCCTGTAAATTGTACACTACAAGCATTGCCATTCAGTACTTCATGAAATAGGAATTCTTATTTAAAGGGAGGAACAGTTTTATTTTGTTTTGTTTTCAAAATTCTGTTTATTCGGGATCTATGTTCTTAATAGTCCCTTTTCAAATTTCGTTGCATCCTTCAAAATAAATTAGGCAACGAAATGCTTATAAAGAGAGGGTTTATTGCTACTTACATGAGAAAAATAAGTGGTTGGCATTACATGGAGAAATAGAATAACAGAGATGAAAGAACTCTCCCAGAAGAGAGTAGTTCTGGAATTCACCATTTTCTTCTCACTGACTAGCTGTTCAGACTCTGTGTCTCTCAGCCATTCCTCCGTGACGTACTCACCATACAGTAACAGAGTGAAGGAACTCAGGCTACATCAGTAAGTCTCACAGCATGAATTGTTTTCAGGATAGGAAAGCTATTGCTAGTCCCACAAAGTGGGTGGAGTTATCAAACAATCCACTAACCATATCCTTAATTTTTGTCAAGGCAGAGTTTTCTCAAAATCCAATGGGTTGCATCTCTTTGTTCACTTGATATCTTTCCTCACCCCAAGGTGAGTTTTTTGTTTTGTAATATTACACAGGTTTCTAGAGAGCTGAGAGTATGGTAATTCTGATAATTATCTGTTCTTTTGAATTATTGTTCCTTACTAAGAGGATCTGAATGTAATTTCTAAGCATTTTAGTTAGTTTCTCAATCTTGGAAATTGGGCATTGGAAATCACATATACAGTCATCTAATTTTTGGGGGGAAGGTACTGGGGATCAAACTTGGGTCCTTGCAGTTGCAAGGCAGGCAGTGGAACCACTGGGCTAAATCCCCGGCCTAGACATCTGATTTTTAAAACATTTTTTCTCATGAAGTATTAGTGATAACTGTAAACACATTGAAGCTAATCTAAGATCTCTTCTCTGCTCCTGATACTGAAGAAAAATGGCTTTGATTTTTCCAATTTTTAGTGATCACTAGAACTGGGTAACTTGATTGGACTGGGTAGGTGTCTCTTTTCTTTAACACTTTGCTAATAAGTTCTTCTTAATGCGAAAAAAAAGAAGAAGAAGAAATTTTCACTAGAGAAAGAACCTTATGTCAAAGGTACATCAAACCTATCCTTTTTTGCCCTGCATTTGCATTTATTAGGAATAATTTAGCATTTTGACAAGAAATTGGAAGTGTTACTCTAAAAAATATAGAATATTTTCTTTGCATAAGAACTTATAAAATAGTGGGGGAAAAGAATTAAGGGAAAAGAAAAAATATGAAAAAGGAAAAAATGGAAACAAAATCTTTGTGACTAGGGAAGGTGAAGTGGGTAAAGGGAGGGCAGGGGAATGGGAAAAAAAAAAGGATCAAGATATATCATGTAAAGGTACAGGACCCCAATGATGAATGTAACTGTATTGTTTCCCTAAACTGCACCAATAAACTTAATGGGGAAAAAAGGAACTCACAAAGTATTAAGACTTGGAACTTCATACTTTGTGCCTCCTTTGGAGGAGAGTAATAACTATGAGATTTAATTGTCAGACTCTAGGAAATCTTATAGGACCTGGCATTTTAATGTGTTTGATGTTTACTGGGTTTGATGGGTTTAAGGTGGTTATTGAAGATAATTGTCCAGAACTTCTGAGACCACCTCCTCCACCTTACAAAAGGATATTGTTAGGCACAATATGCATTTTCAAAAAAATAAGGGATTAACTGGATCGAAATACTCTCAAGCAATGGATCATTCTTTTTATATTTTTTTCTAGTGTGTCAACAATGCCTCTGAAACTTTAAGAAATTTAGTGTAGCAAAATCCTGTATATATAGCCAAATTTGTATATATTAATAAATCTAAAATATCTCACCATGACACTTTCAAGGCTAACTGAATGTGGAACTTGCAGATGGCTTCAGTATTTCATAAAAATAATTTTTGGAGGATATAGACTTAGTCACATGCATAGGAGTATTCTGTGTCACAAACCTGGTACAAATGGAGAAAATGCTAGGAAGAAAAGGGCTGATCTAGACAGGAAAAGAGTTTGAGTGAGCCAAAGTTACAAGATCTATGTGGAGTGAATACGGCTTGTCTGTGTATGACTTTTCATGATGATTCTCTTATATAAAATAAGAAGCAGTTTCTATTAAAAGAGTACACCTACATAATGTTTAATAAATGTAGGACCATGTTCTACCTAATTTTACAAGTATTAGTTGTAATCCTCACAACAGGAAGAGAATACTAATGTATCTACACTAATGTATCCAGTTTCTAAAGAGAGAAACCGAAATAGAGTTTAAGAGATTTCATCTAACTACAAGATAGGCTAAGCCCATAGGTTCCCAGGGTTTTGCATACCAGAAAGAGGCAGAAGCAACTTTCAAACTCAGATTCAAACGCATTCCCAAGCCTGTTCTGAGCCACTGCAGTTTGCCGTCTCTCAAATGGACAAAATTGGCAGCCACCTGTAAACCAATTAATTTTCCATTTTATATCTATCTAGCTTATTCTAACTATTCCTTTTCAGTGAAACACAGAAAAGGTGCCATTTTTTCCACATTTTCACATCTCCGAACTTCCTCTTATAAAACTAATCAGTAGCCACGATGGTTCACATGGGTAATCATTTTGAATGTGAAAAAATGTTTCTTAAAAAGTGCCTTACAGTAAGAGTAATCTTCTCCCACTGAGAAAACTCTAGAAAATGTGAAGATGTAGAGTGGGAATGAGAAATACTTCTTTCCCTTACACAACTGTTAAGATATGGTGGATATTTTCCTCTAATTCTTTTCTGTATCATTAACTAATTTATGATTACAATCTATACATAATATTTTCTGTTTTCTTGTTTGGCATAAAGCAATTTTTGTAACTTCTTAAGCCTCCAAAATCTCCTTGACTGTATACTGAAGTTGTCACATTGATGGGGTCATTCAGTCAGTGACAATTTAGTGCTTACTAAATTTGCTGCTTTCCACAGGAGGAGAAAGCAGAAGATAAGACGCAATTCTTGCCCTCATGTACTTCAACTTCCCAATGAGCTCTGTTGACATAAAAATGTCACTAAATGCTCTCTATGCAATAACAGTTCTCTCAGTTTTGATCATATTAGCAGGGTTTGGCTAAGAATGCTAAGTGTTTTTCAACTTCTTTCCACCAGGAAGGGATGCTTTTCAATTTTAAGTAAACTATAGCATTGGCAACAAGGAACCTTCTCAAAATTTCTACTGACGGTCCAAGTTTTTGAGTATGGAAGTATTTATGTTGAAAACTACTTGAGATTTTAAGAAAGAGGATTTTAACACATGTATACACAATTTAATCAACTTGCACTTTACACTTTTATTGTTCAAGGTTGCTAAAATATTTTCTTTCATAAAATTGATCTCTTTATGATACAACAGTTAAGCTTTGACTAAACTCTCATAGTTTAACTAAACATATTGAATATTTTTGTTAAAATGAACAAGGTTGAACTGAATAGGATAATAAAATTAAAGCCAAATTATAAGAATTTCTATATGCCAAAACAGAAAAAAAGAATCTTAGACTTTAGTTCACTTAATAAAGAGCCAGGTGCTAATTTCTCATGCTTTCAGAAATCAGTAAGTGCAAACAACTTATTAAATCAGTCAACCTCTGGTATACCTCCAGCCAACACAGAAAAACATTTTTTACTGTAAGTCCATAATAAAATGGCAATGAAATGAGAAAGTTTATGCAAGAAATGGTCATGCCAATGGTAAAAATTATTACAGTATTAGTAAAATGTCAATCACTGAAGTACATTGCCATCTCCTTGCTCATAGGATCTGTGTTGGTCACATGTAATGAGCAAAACTTTACAAAGTGAATCTGTTGAATTAAGTGATTTCATGTTTATTTTAACCAATATTGTTGTTTTTATCCTCTTATGTATATAGGCAGATTAAATAGAGTTCACAATGTGTTTATAAATATTATATTAGCAATTATCAGGTTTATTATGTTATCAGATTTTTTATAGTGTAGCTCCTACACATAAGTTCAACATCACACACACACACACACACACACACACACACACACACACACACACACATTTCTGTAAGAATGCATATTGGAAATCAGCACCAATATATTTTAATATTTTATTAATGTTTATTTCTATATATCTTGAGACAAATAAATTAGAAAATGGGAGGGCAGGGACAAAGGAAAAAAATGAGAACCAAGACCTGTCATGTAAAGGTGCAAGATCCCAATGATGAATGGAACTGTACTGTACACCTAAAATGTACCAATAAACTCAATGAGAGAAAAAATAAATTAGAAAATGGGAGGGCAGGGACAAAGGAAAAAAATGAGAACCAAGACCTGTCATGTAAAGGTGCAAGATCCCAATGATGAATGGAACTGTACTGTACACCTAAAATGTACCAATAAACTCAATGAGAGAAAAAATAAATTAGAAAATGGGGTCTGCTCTCTACATGAATAATAAATATGTGGTTCCAGTCAACTTCCACATAACTTACCGTTCGGCTGCCTGGCTTTATCTGCTCAGAGCAGCCATTAAGGTCTTCACCACCATCTTCCCTTGACACATAATTATGCCCTTACTACATTTACTCTGCCTCAAGCCTCTGCTCTTTGTCTGTTCAGGTGGGAGCAAGTTGTCTGCATGCTCCCGGGCCAGAAGCAGCGTGATCCCTTGGTAGCGTATGAGAAACAGAAGCTCCGGCATGCTACAGACCTTCTGGATCAGGGTACACATCTCTAGGTGAGCGCTCTGCTTGTTCAAGTTTAGGACGCACAGTTACACGGTCACCACCCTGCCCCCAGGACCTTGGCCAGTGGAGCTGTGCGAGAGTGAACACAGCCGAGATGTGTGTAAGCAGACGCTTCCCCACCATTTCCTTTGCTGAAAGAAGCATGTTGTGGATAAAAACAAGGCTCACAAGTCAAGTGATACAGACGCTGGTAAGCCTCTGTGGGACTTCAGGTTGAGTTGGACCTCAATTCTTTGCAAAGCCCATACTGCGTATTGCGTGCCTGCCAGGGGAGGTATGATCATAAAGTAATGAGATTAAGGTTTGCATATACTCTTTGGCTCAGTGTCAGTCACCTCCGAGTCATGCCATGGAAGCTAGTGCCCATCACCACTGGGGCTTGCTCAGCTTGCCTGCCTGTCAGGTTTGCCTGGACAGCATTTTATTCTGGCGGCAGCACCGCATAAGTCTGCGCTTACAGTGGTCACGAGAGATGTCTTGTATCTGGTCAAACACTGGGACGTTTTTGGAAAACCATCAATCAAATGTGATTACCCAGAGGGACGTCTGAGCTTCCCTCTCTGTTCTTTCTCATCTTTGATCTCCCAGTGGATTTTCTTCTCCACCCGCTTCACCCACTTCTCGAAGACCTTGATAAATTATGACCCTTGATTATTAGAAGCCAAGAAATCAGAGCTAGCTAGCCCATGACAGCATATACGTGCTTTTCATCTCTTGTGTCTTGAATCCCCTAGTGTTCTTATCCTTATTTTGTAGATAAGGAATCTGAAATTTGGACAGAGAGGACTGAGCAAAGTAGCTTCAGGGACAGTTGAGCTCATGTCTTTGGCCCTAAATGTTTTGCTTTTTCTTATTTAATCTGATGCTTCTGGGAAAAAACTACTGGCTTTCCATGGGTCTTTACTTCTCCACATGAATTTACATCACCACTGCCTTCTCGGAGCCATTTTGTTTCTTTATTCCTAGTTTTTATCAGTAGATTCAAACGTCTTGCGAGGAACAAATGGCATACATGAGAGCTCGGTTCCGAAGGCCCTGCTCATCCTTACCCGCATCTTCCTCAAGTGCACCTGCAGCAGCTCCGATGAGGAAGACCTGAGCCACTGGGTGGGCAGAAAAGACCCTGACCAAGGGGGAAGAATAAGAACAGGAGCTTTGTGCAGGTATTCGTGAGTGCGCTTGTGAAATTCATTGTTCCATGTTTTCAACGGTTGAACATGACTTCTTCGACCAACTAATTGTCTCTTTTCGAATGGAGAAATGTCAATGACTGGCATACTCGTCATGTAGTACAAGCTGCTTTCTACTTAAAATTTTAAAATGCCCCAGACCCCTGCCCTCCCTTCAGAATAAGGACCAAGACATATCTCGTAAAGGTACAAGATCCCAATGATAAATGTAACTGCATCGTTTGCTTTAAATGTACCAATAAACTCAATGGGAAAAAATAAATAAGAATTTGAAATGCAGCAGTGTTCTATATAACCTCTTAAAATATTCTCCTTTGTAGGACACATCCATGTAAAAACTGGTAGAAGTCATAGGTTTGACTTAGCAATACGCAGAGCATAGCACTGGACTACAAAAATATTTCTCATTCTCTTGTACTTTACAATTTCTATGCATTCTCACCAGCTGTATAAATACAATTAGCAGCTAGCGGGATTTTATAGAAAGTGACTACATATCATTATGTCATACAGTGATACAGTTGTTAAGAACTCATGAGGAAAAGTTACAAACAGGTAGATAGATGCTACATAGATTAAAAATAAAGAACAAAACATATACATCATTTCATAGGGAAGCATGGGCTAGATTGAACCAAATTACCTAAGTGACATAACCATATTGTATAGATATTTCTCTGAGATACAAATTCATGTTTTCATAAATCTACACGAGCAAAAGTAATTCGTATGTAGTACTTGGAATTACTTTATTAGTCTGGTAGCTTTTTCCATGGAAATAAATACACCTGTGTCCACTGGAAGAGCCTTCTCCAAGTGACAGAGACTGTGGTACTGTACCCATACCTCCAGCTTGCTCTGGCCACTTCAGACTAGTTCCTGTCATTGTCACTAACTTCTGCACACACTGATTTTGCAGCAAAATAGCTAGAACAGTTTGACTTCAGACTCACCTATGATATGATGTAATATGTAGGCTCCTATTCATCACACGAGTCTTTGCGTGTGCTCTAAAAATTATTTGGCATCAAATTTCACATGTTTTGAGCACAGATAAGGGGAAATAATGTACAGTATTAAAGACTATCTAGGATTTACACATCTATCACATAAAATGTTATTATCTATCACATCCAGACCTTCTACTCTCATCTGAGAGTAAAATTAAGTAAGTAAAATACAGACAAGTATATGTCAAAAAGCAAGCCATGTGGCTTAGCTGGAAAAGAGTTGAAATGGCAAATATTTTGTGAAGCAAAACATGTTTGTGGGAACTGAGCAGGAGGCACTGTAATTTGGGTACCAGTTGAATTTTGAGCAGTTTTTCACTTTCTGGTTTGCCGGAGGCCTTTCTCCTCCTCACTTTCCACGGCCCCAGCCTCTCTGTTTTGCAGTTATCCTTTCTGTGAGTTCCTCTGAAATGCTTAGGTGTTTTTAAGTGGCGTGCATTCTAGCACCCTGAAAATAAAAATTAAAATGATTTGTTTTAAGTTTGGACCCTTAAAGACGACGAAAGGAGCCAAGGATAGGAGAGGTACAGGGAGGGGAGAGAGGAGGCAGGGAGACCACATCGTTGGATGTAAGGGGGCTATAGATGCAGTGGCCTCTCTCCTTGTCATCCAATCCTTGGTTACTCCATTAAGAAAAGTACATCTTAGGTGTCTTCTTAAGGGAGTTGTACTCGCACTCTCTCAAAAACCCCATTTGAACATTAATTTAAAATCTGAGCCTGTACTTTACCCCCAGAAGAGAAAAGTAGTAATTGAAATTTAAAACAACACTTTGTGTTTGGGTCTGTGTTCCAGTGGTTATTTAGGTTGGAATTCAGAAAGAAGAGAGAGTTCCAGCCTCCCTGATCCACACACTCGTACCCATGCATATTCTCCATGTGGGGGAAAAGGAGTATTCACAGCAAAGTCTAGAGGAATAATTGCCACTAGAGATACTGTACAATCATAATAGGAAATTGTATCTACATTTTTTCTGTGCAACTATGGAATTCAGATACTTTTTTCTTAAATCTGTTAAATGAATGTGTGAAATGCCTTTTTGATTTATATACTCATTTACTCCCTAAATTAAAAAAAAAAAAACTGAAGTGCTGGCAATTGAACACACGGCCTTGTGCATCAAAGACAAGTGCTCTCACTGAGCTACATCTCCACCCCTTCTCATTAACTTTTAAACAGTTTCGGACATCTAGTCAGGCTAAGAATTTTACAAAGCCCTTTGAATCCAAGTTGGGCTAGATGAATTCTTTTTCACTTTTAATAGATTTTGAAGCAAAATACAATGGACCTTTGAACATGAGCCCAATTCATTCTCAAGGCCTGGTCGTAATTCAAATTGGTCAACTGAAGGCTCAGGCTCCTCTACACAGCCTTGCAAGTCCCTCTCCTGTACACAGACAGATTTCAGTGTCCTTAGAGAGACCTTGGCCCAGGATTTCTCACATAATCCTCATAGGAAAGGATGCAGTAATGTTCCTTCCAGAACCTTTACAGGTTAAATCTGTATCTGAGACCATCTGGAGCAACAGTGGCCAGCATTCAGGTTGTAACTCAAGACTTCGGTCAGAATTTAAAATTTAAATTCTGGTTGTAACCCAAGTGGTTCACATGTCAGGCCAGTCGTAACCCAAGGCCCCACTGTGTTATTAATAAAGTAGTCAATGGAATCTTTTTTAGAATACAGGACACAAAGTGAGCTCTCTCAGTTACAATGTAGCAAGTAGAACACACATGACCTTCCTGTGGGGGAAACTCATCCGATCTATTCAGCATCTTTCAAGACTAATTCCTTTGTCTGTGAAATGGTGATTATAAATCTCTGGATTTTATGATCTGAATCAAGTGGAAAAAATTCTAATACATACCATAGGTACTTAATAAATTTTCTTTTGTTAATTACCATCTTGCCACTCCTTTGAACATCTAACATATCATGTAGCTGGAAATTGACTTCCTTGTGTGAAACAGTTGACCTAGGATGGCGTTATATCTAAAACTATATAAATGGTTTAGGACAAAGCAACCCTTTTCAGCAAAATTTCAGTAAAATATTTTCAACACAATGAAAAATTCTTCAGGATTTAGAACTGCAAAAGTTGTGATTAATGTCCACACCAAATTGTTTATCAGCCTCACACATCCTTCTCTTTCACAAATCTGTAAGCTCCAAGTGCTGTGAGCGCACTGGGCACTGAACTGAGATAAAGTGTCCCCGAGTGATCTCAGGAGTGCTAACACCTAGGTGCTAACTGAGTGAACCTGTATGGCTTACCTCACGCATACTTCAAAATTGGAGAAGGGCAGACTTTGTAACTTACTTGTAGTATTGTAGAAGTCAGGAAAACTTTTTTTTTTTTAAACTTAATGAAAAGAAGCAAGTAAATTTTTGAGCAAAGTATAAAACAACTTTGCAAATATTATCCTGAAATGCACACTTGTCCTGCTCATCTCTCAAATGAGTGGCTCAAATATCTTAAAATTTTTGCATAAAATATGGATAGTAAAGAACAGGAAAGCTAAATTGTTTTGGTAACTGAATGAGGCAAAAGGTTCAGGTGCAATTAAATGTGGAGAACTTTTCACTTCTGAGTTGAAATGACCCATATTTATAATGAATCGTATTTACTTGAAAACCACTAATCAAGTGTGATTACTATTACCTAAATAGTACACAACAGTGGCATGCCAATTTCCATAATTCTCGTTGATGCAAAGCTCTTCATTATGAATCAAAATATGGCCCATTCAGATAGGTAATTCTTCTTTGCTTACTTTTAAGTTATTTTTCCTCACTCAGGGTTGCTATTCTCTTGAATTTGCTTGACTTTTTCTTATTCGGAGAAATTTTTGGAATCCATTAGGCCATTAAGAATCCGCTTAGGCCAGTTTTTCCTACAAAGTCATAAAGTGTGTGATGAACACAATGCCAGAACATGATTTGACTGGAATAAAATAGTGTCCAGACACTAATGTTTTTACTCAATCCCAATATAAAAACTAGATTTTAAATTACTATAATAGGCCACTGTAGACTTACGTTCAATTTATAATGAATGAAAATCTCTAAATTTCTCTTTCCTTTTTTGCCACACATGCTGCTAAGTTGGATCTTTTCGGTCTTGAACTTAACATTTCCTTGGCTGATTGCATGGATTCTATTATTATAGTTTATTTTTTAAATTTTTTACCCAAATCCAATAAAAATCCAATTTCCACATGTTTTTATTTTAGTATTGTATTGCTAAACAAACCCATTTTATCTCTATTTTCAGAGAAAAAGCTATTCTTCCTAGAGATCATATTTTAGAACTCTTAGAAGAAATATTAAAATATATCTACAGGAAATTAGATAATGTGATCTGTAAAAAAAAATCTGAAAATTTAGAGACTTGGAAAGACTTGGTATTGCCATGTTTGAGTGTTTCTGGGTGTTTGGGGCGCAGTAGAATCCTTCAGTCATACTTTGCCCGAAGCAATCTTAAATTTTCAATTATGCGTAATAAATCCAGGCATATTTAATCCATATATTTCACGATTCATTTACACTTCAATCACTACGCTGTTATTTTGAAGAACCATTTGATGTCTATAAGCCCTTTGAGCCTTTAATATATGGTTGTGAAATCAAATCCCTCCCCATACTCATACACACATATTATTTGCAAATGGATCATTATGCTTTAGCTTCAGTTAAAAAAGAAAAAAAAAAAAAGGCTTGCACTTGGGGTGTGGTTTTAACATTCATGCCACACAGCTTGATGTCACATTCAGCTAAAAGTCATTGCTATTTAAATCCTTTGTTTAATAAGTTCATTCACATTTAATATTTTAAATCAATATTGCAGAGACTTATATAGCCAACTCAGTAGACTAAAAACATTAAAGGTGTAGAAGACATCTTTACAGCAGTTTTAGGAGATGTACGTCTGCTTTGTGTATCTACTTTCCTGTAGACATAAGAAAAGAGTCCACGCTCCTCCTCATCCCCTTCACGATGTTTAGACCACGATATCCAGCTCATGCTGCCCTTCTCCCTCTGGGAGCTCAGGATAGTACAACCAGGTGGAGAACTGATCTGCACCTTTTCTCATCTCAGAAGAGCCCCATTGTGGTGTATCATCTTCCTCCCTTTCCAAAGAAAATATTTTCTCCTTTGTAGGTTTGTAACCCCGGAAATGTTAGCAACCTGCCTATCCGATCACTTGAAAATTGACAGTTACAGAACATGGGAAGGGGAATCCCTACTTAGGATTCTGGACCTTACTTACATTATGAAATCATAGGACTTTCATTTCTTAAATATTGATGGAATTCACCAATAAGTTCAAACATTTATGTCACAATTACTTCAATAATTGCCTAACTTTTCTCCTTGTTTCTACACCGTGAAGCTTGTTTTCACCAGAGTTATCCAAATAACCTTTCCAAAGCAAAATTTTCATCTTGTCATTTTTCAGCGATCTGAGGAAATTAAAATCTTTGATCATCTGTCCTGCCTAACTGGCCTCCATTCTCTGCATCTCCTCTGTACACTGTATGTCAACAAAATGAACTTTAAGTTCTTTAGTTCACTTCCAATCTTTCCAGAGTCAGTTTTCCTACTCAAAAGAGTCAAGGTATCTGTCATGATAATGTGCATCTTGATCACAACTGCACTCCCAACCCTCAACATTGCTCTGTGAGTATGTGGGGAAGGGGTAGGAATGCAAAAAGAGCAAAATGGAGATAGAATAGAAAGGGGAAACAAAGAGAAAGATTATGTTGGTGGGCGTACAACCATTCTCTGAATCCTTAAAAATACTGTCTTCTGAAAACAGTGAAATGTCAACTGTTCATTTTTAATAATAATAATAATATATCAACAGATAACATAAAAATAGAGAAGGGCTGAAAGAGTCAAAATATATTCAACACACTAAATCTGGTTTGAAGTGCATCAAATATATCTTCCCAAACCTCAAAATGACATCAGATATATAGTTAGAAAGCTGGTAACCCTCTTAGGGAGTGTCACATTTATTTTCTACAAGAAGAAATAAAGATGTGTGGAGGTACCATTCCTTTCCTTTCCTGCTTTTCTTTTCTGTCTCCATGTTGAAGAATGTTACTTCATTAACTTTTCCAGAACATTGAAGGGTTGTGATAATTTTAATGCAATTGTATATCAATGTTTTGCTTTATTATGATTAGATATTGAAAATCTTCATTAGTTTCCAACAGATCAAAATATGTAGTCAACCAAACAGAACTAAGGCATGGCTACTCTGAAAGAAGTGATCGAAGAGGATATAAGAAAATGGAAAGATATCCTCTGTTCCTGGGTGGGAAGAATCAACATAGTGAAAATGGCCATACTACCAAAACTGCTGTACAGATTCAATGCAATGCTGATTGAAATTCCAACACTACATTTCACATAATTAGAAAAAAATAACCCCCAAAATTCATTTTGAACCAGAAGAGACTTAGAATAGCAAAAGCCATCCTAGGCAACAGAGACATGGCAGCGGGTATAACAATTCCCAGTTTGAAACTATACTACAAAGCCGCTGTGATAAAAACAGCATAGTACTGGCAAAGAAACAGACCTGAGGATCAGTGGAACATATTGGAAGACACAAAAACAACTCCAGATGTACTCAGATACCTCATCTTTGACAAAGGAGTTGACCATCCTCACTGGAGGAAAGATAGCCTCTTTAACAAATGGTGTTGGAAAAATTGGATTTCAACCTGCCAAAGATTAAAACCAGACCCTCATCTTTCACCAAACTAAAATCAAAGTGGATTAAAGATATAAATATTAAAAAAGAAACACTAAACTTGCTGAAAGATAAGTTAGGCAGAACTCTTGAACACATTTGCATAGGAAAAGACTTTATGAACAAATTCTCAGTAGCACAGGAACTAGCAGAAAGAATCAACAAATGGAATCTCACCTTATCAAAAAGCTTCTGCACTGCAAAAGAAACCATCAACAGAACTAAAAGACAATCTACAATGTGGGAAAAATTTTACCAGCTGCTCCTCAGTCAAAGCACTATTATCTAGAATATATAAAGAACTCAAAACAATCAGTGGCCCCCCAAATATAAAGATTCAAATGGGGCATCTGAAATGAACAGACATTTCTCAGACAAAGAAGTAAAAGCATCAAAGAAATACATGAAAAAATGTTCCATATTACTGATCATTCAAGACATGCAGATGAAAACAACACTGAGATTCTACCTCACCCCACAAAGAATGGCTGCTATCAAGAAATAAACCAATAACAAATGTTGGCAGGGTTGTGGGGAGAAAGGAACCCTTCTCCATTGTTGGTGGGAGTGCAGACTGGTGCAACCAATATGGAAATCAATATGGAGATACCTCAAAGAGCTGGGACTAGAGGTTCCATTTGACCCAGCCATCCCTCTGTTGGGTATCTTTTCAAAAGAATTAAACGAATCATATCACAATGATATATGTGCACCTATGTTTATAGCGGCACAGTGTGTAATAGTTAAAACTGGGAAACAGCCCATGTGCCCATCAATTGGAGACTAGATAAAGATGTGGTTTTTCTATAAAATGAAATACTACTCAGCTATAAAGAATGAGAAATTAGATACATTCATAGGAAAATGGATACATATTAAGGATATACTCCTAAGTGAAATAAATAAGTCACACGTGTAAATACTGAATAGTTTCTCTGGTGTGTAAAACTATAATAGTACATAAGATCCTAATGATATAATGGACAATGTGAAATAGGAAGAAAGGGGCTAAAGGTGCAGGGAAAGTGAGAAGGGTAGGGGAAAGCTAATAAGGGAAAAGAAAAAAATATGAGAAAATGAAAAAATGGAAATGAAGTGTTTATAAATGGGGAGGGGAGCTGGGGGTGAAGGGAGGGCAGGGATAAGGGGAAAAAATGAGAACCAAGACCTGTCATGTAAAGGTACACGATCCCAGCAATGAATGTAACTGTACTGTATACCTAAAATGTACCAATAAACTCAATGAGAGAAAAGAAAAAGAGCTAAGGCATGGTTTGTTGGAGGCTGTTCACCTGTGACATTCCTTTTGGGGAAGTGTTGCCAATTAGCTGACCTCTTTAAAAGTTGCAAAATATAGTACAGATGGTAGCATGTGAGAATTTCAAGTTTCATTAATCAGTCGCTTCATTTTCCTACCCCAGTGAGAAAGACAAGGCGCCCCATATAGTGAAACACAAGAGGAGAACTCGGAGAGGGGAAAGACAGACCACTTTCTGGAAGAAAACAAGACTTCTGCTGTAGGGAAATTTCTTTAAAAGTGACAATAACTTTAGCAAACCTGAACTGGATGTCACTGAGTCCTCATCAATAATGTGACTGGTCCAAGTAACTTGAAAAAAACCCTTTAAGACTTAATTGCCTGATCTGCATAGTAAAGATTTTTTTAATTTTCTCTGTTTGAATAAGCGATTAAACTCAAAACTGACAATGCATATCATTTTTTAAAGTGCTTAGGTGTAAATTGTATACATGTAAAATAAATCATAATTCACAGTTTTGCCTGGATATTCTCCTGAGAAATGAGGATTACAACTCAATATAAAGTGTGCAAACATAGGGATTTCAATGCCCAGGTCCGTGGACCAAATTCCAAATTTGAAGTCCACAAGGCGAAAGATAGTTTAGGGCTTGTCTACAGCCCACATTTTCTCTACACAGTTTCAATCTTTTCTACGTTCTCATGAAGAAATTAACTGGAGTTTTGCAAAGTACACACTCTACGAGATGATGAACTGGGAACCTGCTCTCTCTGGTACACAGATGAAATTTAATTTAATGAGATGTCTCAAGAAACACACTGTTTCTCACTAACCTCTCATCTCCATAACACGGGAAAGCCAAAAATAATTCTAAACGGCAGGAATTAACGGACACATTTGCAATTGTTCCTAAGTTCTACCTACCTTTAGATGTGATCAGAGCATAGCCTGAGTATGAAGAGTCAAATGAAGTAAACAACTGACACAGACTTTATTTTAATTTATTATTTCAAATGTATGTATGAATGTATGTTATATTCATATTACTTTATTTACAGTGTTCTGTATCAGAGTAAAAGATTCATACCCATCCTTTGAAAAGTAACATCAAGTGGAAGTAATTGTCTGCATTTCCGGCCTTGTCACCATACATGTATTTGCTTCTCCCTCCCATTTTGCAGACCTAAGGTAGCTTACGCAAGGACTTTTTAATAACGCATAGAAAAGCATTCCTTATACCTCCATGAGATCAAGGGGAAGAGTGGGGTCCTTGTAATATCATAAGCTACTATGACATGGAAAGAAAAATTCCCCTACCCGCTCTTGTCTTTCTCCTTGCTCTTCTCTTCCATCCTCTCCCTCTCCTTCCTCTTCATTTCCTCTTCTTCTCCTCTTCCTGCTCTTTTTCCTGCAAGTGTACAAGTCACTTTAGTCACATAGAGTTATTCGGAACAACAGACTATGTGTAGAGCCTTGAGTGGGCTGGAGCTGCCTCACGGTTATAAGACATTGTCTTTCTCTGTCTCAGGGTTGGAAATTGAGAATCACGATTGATTCAGAAACTCGGGCTGGTAAATAGAAATTACTGTCTCTGTTTTATTTCTGCCTCCCAGGCGATCCTCACGATAGTATCTCTGGCGGATCTCTTGATGGCGTCTTCACTGGTAGCCCCTTGACTCATGTGGGTATATCTTAGGGATTCCCCTCACAGAAGGAGCATGAAGACGGACTCGTTACTCTGGTGTTCAGGCCTAGATCTTGACTTCAACACTTACCTTCAAGACCTACCATTCAGGAGCCCAAAAATCCCAAAGGCAGGTCAAATCTTGCTATTTGAAACTTCTTACACCGGGGCCATTATCTGACCTTGTAGCTGATGCTACTTTCTCTCCCGTATCTGGTTTCATCCAAAGTTTGGAGAACAGCACTTGGTAGAAAACGGTAGCTAGTCAATGCTTCCCTCTGGTACAAAGGAAGAAAAAGCACTAGGGCAAGGACTTTGCTTCCAGTTACATAGCTATAGTTTACTCATCTAGTAAATTGGTCTATACGAGGTAGGGTGGAAAAGTACAGTGAATAGCAAAACTTAAAAATCATTATAATAAAAGACACATTGCCATCATTCTCTCTCCAAATAAATACTCTTACTTGGAGCAAGCCTGTCCCCTCATTTTGCCACTTCCTGATAAATTTCTGAAAGTCCTCTTTGATGTCTTTAACTGTGCCTTCAAGGCTGACTTGAGGTTCTGAAGGGCTTTGAAACGTTCATCTCACATGATCATTTTGACTTTGGGGAAGAGCATAAGTTGTGCCGGTGCAAGATCCCATGAACAAGGTGTATAAGGGAATGTGAACTTGCCTCTCTATTGGCTGGTGTTGGCAAGAGCATTCATGTTTTTAATTGGAACTAACAAAGATACCCACAAAAGAGGATTTCTAGAATTGTTTCAAAACAATGGAATAAGAGTGTTTGAAGGAGGGGAGTATTTCGAGGGGGTCTCATGGAAATATGTCTTTTACTGAAAGAATGTTTTTTAAAATTTAAACATCCATGTTAAGTTTTGATCACCCCATGTACACTAGAAATAAAATGATTTACAAGAAACGATGGATTAATGTATATATAAAAATAGAGAGAGTAAATTCTAATTTTTCTCAGTTGCTATTGTGTTGTACACCTTAAGTAAAATATATACTTCAGTTACCAGTCATCTAACTTCTCACAAAGGCAATAACGGAATTCATCATTCAAATCATGGGATTTTGAGACTGAATTACAGTATTTTCATGGAGAAAAAAAATTATTATAATGCATGATTCCTCCAAAATCTGTGTTGTAAGTTCAGTACAGCTATTCCTACTGGGACAAAGAGAAGGGTCCTGTGAATCAAGAGAGTTTCGGAGAGGGCTGGGGATGTAACTCAGTGGTGCCGCCACCTACTCTGCAGGTGCAAGGACCTGGGTTCAATCCCCAGTACAGAGAGAGAGAGAGAGAGAGAGAGAGAGAGAGAGAGAGAGAATATGAATTCTGGAGAGGGGTTGATTGGAAGGTTTTTGTCACTGTCATTGCTATATTATTAGAATTACTTCATATAGTAAGATACGATCAGGTCTTGTTATTTGTGATAGTTCTGTTTGATGAACCTATATGAATACTGAGTTAATACCAATCCATTGCTCCTAGAGCATACAGGGTAGGTTTTTGCAAAACTCTGATGTCACTTTCACCAATCAGTCCATATATGACTTTGTACTATGTGTGATTCTGTGTAAGGGAGTCCACTTAACTATAATGTTGATGAATTAACCTTGAGTTCATGCCCAACAACACTATAAGTGATATCGACACACATATTTTCTTCCTAAGGCGCATCACAACCTCCTCGTACTTAGAGAGGACAGACAGTGCTTAGAAGACATTTTTAATAGGGAAATCAACAGCTAAAAAGCACGAAGTGAGAAAAATATGGCATTAACTGGAATACAAAAGGTACACTTATTTTTAATTTGACAGAAAATAAAACAAGGCGGAACATCATAGTGTTGCCTCAGCGGAGAATTTGCACTTACAATAATGTAAATGTTTTGCTGCTGAGTACATGTTCTCAATAAGCGTGAAAGAACTGTGACTGTTAACCTGGGATTACAAGCAAATTTTAGTGAGTAGGCAAATTCACAAATATGGAAGCCACAAATGGACTGCAAGCCTTTGTCCTGCACTCTGATGTGCATTTTTATTTAATACTAGATCCAGCAAGTAGATTCTGTGGGCTAAGCAGTAGATCTAAAGTAAGAAACAAACGGTCTCCTGAAATATGGGGGAAGGTGACTTTTAGAATTGTTTTCCATTAATAATGTACAGTGACACAGGCGCCTTACGTTGTCTGAATCCTCAGAATTTTGGGAGTCGCCACTCTTGGTCATTCTGACAGGTGTTTAGTGATATTTTACAGTAGTTTTAATTTGATTTCCTCAAAATTTAACGAATTGCCAATTTCTTAACTTCAGACGCAGAAATTGGGCCCTGGAATGTGTCCGAGGAAATGAAAACTTGAAATGACAAAGAGCACTTGTACCTAATGCTCGGACATCTGTATTTACTGTAGTCAAAAACTGGAAGCAATTCAAATGCCCTTCAATGGATAATAGTGTAATAAAACGTGACTCTACTTATATAGATTATTACTTAATAAAAAGAGAGAAAAGTACTAATACAGCCAACAGCCTGGGTTGACTCTCTAGAGAAATACACTAAGTTAAAGAAGCCAATTTCAAAAAGTTATTGCTGTGTGATTCCCTTTGTATAATATCCTTGAAATGAGAAAATAATAGAAATGGAGAACAGATGAGCAGTTGCCAAAAGTTTAGCTGAGAATGGAGGCAGGAAGGAAGTGGGTACAGCCGTAAAAGGGTAAAAGAAGGGAGTCAGACAGTGGTGGAAAGAGTCTGCATCGCTTCACGTCTCATAGTGATGTCCTCACGATACTGTACTGCTGCTTCACAACTGATGACCTCCGGTGTGTGCTACCTGAGGTCCCTTGGAACTGTTACGAATAGAAACATGTTTGTTAAGGGTTAAGGCATTTCACTGGAAACACATTATTTAATTGTGTGCATATTCAGGGCAAGTTTTTATGTGTATAATCATCCGCTTTACAGAGAACAATAATAAAATTGATTTTAAAAATCCAAGTCAGTGGTTTAAAACTGAGTAGACCAATGAGTAGTTTGACTATGGGGTTTTCCCCTACTTTTGAAGCAGATATGCTGACATCCTGTATACATATCTTGAAATGATTATTCAAAGTGCAAATTAATGTCTTACCCCACACATTCAAACTCCTCTGGCTGATTCTTTTGCCCTTTCACTCCTGTGCATATCAAAGCCCTTTTGTAATAGGAGGAATGGAACTTTGGCACCTAGTGAAGGTGAATGGGCATTCTGCAAAATACTCCTTTTGAGCCATAAAAAACTAAAAACAGGTGGGTGACATCAAATGTAGGTAGGGGAAAAAGAAATTCTAAGAAATCAGAGAACCAGTTTGGTACCCATTTGGAAAGACAAGAACTATTTTTAGATGTAGAGAGGATGTGGTCATGAACATAAAACGAAGAGCCATGGAAATCCAAAGCTGTATTTTTCAATATCAGAATGTACTGTTATATATTAATTATCAGGTCGCCATACTAAGAGTAGGTTAAAAGAAGTTGTTTTCCTTTTTTAATAGGAAGTGGTCAAATATAAATGGAAGGCACAATATATTAAGTACATAGAGGAAAGAAATCTTGAAGTTGTATTGATAAAAGATATTAAACAGTCAAAATATTAAAACAATTTCTTAAGATAACTGTCTGTTTTAAATGTTAACGTGTTTGAAATGTTGAGAGTGGATTCCTAAATGCTAGCAGACAGTTGTAATAGACCATAATGATTTGTTTTGAGTCTTAAGAGTTTCAAAATATTCTACCAACCCACTTTTCACAGATGAGATTCTGAAGCTACTGATTCAAGTAATTCTTTTCTTGAAAATGCCACAGTGCAAATCCGGAGGTCTGTACCTATAGGTTGCCCGATGTGCTCCTAAATTTTGTTTTTAATATCCATAATCATTTCTCATGCTTTCCCATCCACTAACCAACTTAAGATCACTGCTTCAGCGTGCTACAGTTTCAGTTCATTTTATGCAGGTTTCAGTTGCACAGCTAAAAAGTAAAAGATGTTTTATACATTTCTAGATAAAGTGACCATAAGAAAACAAATAAAGTTAACTTGATAATCTAGCACAACAAGTCAGACCTGGACTTTAACGACAAGTATTCATTTACCTCTTTTCGCCTTTCTTGCTTGCTTATCTATAAAATAGGGATAGTAATTCTTTTCTCCCAAACTGTTTTGTTGTTTTTTTTTTTTTTGGCGGGGGGAGCTTTGAGACAGTCTCACTATGTGGTTGAGACTGAATTGGAACTCACTATGTAGCCCAGGATGGTCTTGAACTCACAGCAATCCTCCTGCCTTAGCCTCCCGAGTGCTGAGATTACAGGCATGCGCCAACACGCCCAGCTATCCCAAACTATTTTGAGAATTGAATGACATTAGATGTAAAGAGTTTGGTGAATGCCACAAATAATATTATTATTAATGAGTCTGAGTATATATGATTATTACTGTTAGCCAGTGACACCACCATGGTTCTGATTACAATCCAAATTGGATCTTAATAAATTATAAGCAAAAGGTTACCAAAAAATGAAGCAACTAACAGTTTACCCAATTAATATTTTCTATGTCTTCAACTGAGACAAGATCTCTCCTTGAAAAAATTGGTTTATAAATCTGAGTGCACCTTTTACTACAGCTTTATCAAAGGTGACTTTTCTCCATATCCTCACTGTACTTGCAAAGCTAGATGGTCAAAATATTCAATAAATTGATATATTCAGGAAATGACCATCATTTTGTGACCCTAATTTATTATCGGGGAGCTGCAAAAAAACTTAATTCTTTTCTTCTTTCTAAATGTATCCTACAATAAAATACTCCCCAGTGAATCTTTTCTCTTAAGAATTTTGAAAAGTTAATATTAAAATGCAAAACCATATAAAAGCTGGCTTCAGTCACTGTCAAATAAAGTTCACTATTACAGTAATCATTTCCATCAAAAAAATGTCTAACCTGTATTCTTCCTTCTCTGTTTGATCTTTGGTATAAATAAGGAATCATTGTTCATTACTATTTATAAAATATATTTTGTTCCTAATTATTTGGCTAAAACTTGGTTTATTAGATAAGCCATTTCACTGCCCTTAACTTGCACACTAGTCCAAATTGCTCAGCTCTCTCTCTCTCTCTCTCTCTCTCTCTCTCTCTCTCTCTCTCTCTCGCTCTCTCTCTCCCTCATTTTGCTTCTTCTGTTCTCAGTATGAAATGTGTAACTGCCAATCTTAAGAACAACCTCCCTGCCATGCTGCCTATATCTGGTATCCAGGATTTAGGACAAACAGAATCACCCACTGCTTACAGCAGTTTTTTCTTTCACACCCCTGCTAAGATACAGAGAATTACCAGAATTGTTACCCTACCATAGCAACAATGATGTGTGACAAGATTTTAGATCAAATATATTATGTCCACCTTTGGAGAAAGCCATTGAATGAAAAAGAAGATATTATTTATAACAGATTCTAACTTTATAGATTACAATTTCCCCAAGAATTGACATGTTATTTTATAGTAAAATCACATAACTTCAAAATACTAAGTGCTGAAGAAAGAGTAAAATAAAGTTTGAATTAAAATTAGGAAATTATAGGGGAAGAGAAATTATATCAATGGCAATTTAACAGAGAAAAATCGAAGAAAAAATCTGTATTAACGAACCCTAACAAATGCTATGATGAAGACAATAAATTCACTTTAGCCATTGAGAGGGGATTTTTGACCATTTCGTTTGGGGGCCAGCACAGAAGTTTCCTAATGATATTTTTGGGTTGGTGAAAGTCATCAGAGGCTCCTCCTTCTAACAAATCTGCCAAGTTAAATATGTTTTTTGCTGTTGTTGGTAATTTTTAAATATATTTATCTAACTAAATGAGTCACTGAGCTCTAGAAAAACAGAAGCATGCAAACATTATACTAAAGAAATTTTATTGTTTCTGCTATTCGTCTTTATTTCTGCTAGCATATTTGCCTCCATCTTGTATTGATTCTGTGCTTACTGGGTGAAGATCTTTTTTTTTTACTTTTCTTTTTTTTTACAATTATTTTTTTGAAAAACATTCTATGTAACTGACTGAAAAATGAGACAGATTTATATAAGCACCATTTCACTGACAGGGTAACTTCTCAAGCCTGGGCAGTCTGATTGACAGAAGACATATAGTAGTGAAGGGCACTGTCCCTCAGTTACAGGTTAATATTAAACTGCACTCCCATCTTGAATGTCAACGGATGGAAACTGCATGTTAAACTCGTATATCACCCAAAGATTTCACACTCGGCATTTCAACAGGTTTTTATAGGTGAATCACCCTGTCGTGTTAGAGCAAATACCATCTTCTCTGCTAAGCTATATATCAGGTTTCCACATGTTTTTCACTACGTTTTTTTTTTCACAGTTTCTCCTTAAAGATGATACTAATTTGTCACAGTGCCTTTTAGGGCTTTTATTTCTTCTGACTCATCTCTTCCAATAAAACAGCCCACTGAGGACACAATGTTATCGGGCCTCTCTATGCCTTTGTTTACTTTCAGCAGTGATAGTCCTCCTTTACTCTTTCCTGTCACTCTTTATAAAGTGCCAAGTGTTCTCACTTGCGTTTTCTGCTGCTGGTGTAAGGTGATGAGTCCAGGTATTGGGTTTACACCATAGCACGAACTCACTTCTTTCCTGTACTCCAGGGAGACACTCAATCCCACAGAGGCATAGAGTGACCGCCCTGGAATAAAACGCCGTTCTCAGGATACTCTGTCTGGGGCGTCATAATGACTCTGCTGGTGACAGCTTGTCTACGGCCCGGAGACATTCATAAAGGGCGCTGTTTCTTGGGGAAACTGTTGTGCTGGCATTGCTTTCCAATGATCTGCCAAAGCGCATACCCTGTTAAGCTGAGTCCCCATGCATTTCAAGGCAGACAAAGAAAGGTACCTTGGAAAATAGTATCCGGGTGTCTTACAGCGCCAGTTTCTGTTTCTATTTTTGAGAGGGACCTTTAATCATTTAAATAGATATTTTCTTCCATCGCCCAGAGAAAACCAACAGTTACCTATTTCAGTAGCTCAGGTTAACTGTGGCCACATCTCTTCTATTCCATCTTCACTGCTCAGAAAACGTGTGTGTGCTTAAAAGGCACGGTGCTGAAATGTAGCTTGGGGAGTCGTAAATGCCATTAGTAATGAAGGTAAATATGTCACGTCCAGCAGACAAATCTGAGGGGTAACGAGGTTCCAGATTGGGAATCAGGGAGGAAATCTCTGGAACACTTTACTTAATGGGGATTTCTTATGCACGCAGCAAAACTAAGTTTCATTCCTTTCAGAAGTAGTGACCCAGTTAAATCTTATCTGAGGTTCAAAGCAGCTTATTCCGTTGGCTTTTGACAATTGGCACATTTTGCTATCCTCTAATAGGTTAATGAGAGTAAGTCAAGGGTTTAATGAGAGCTACAAATACCACAATAAAGTCTTTTTGACTTTGTGGTGATTTGACCTAAAGAAAAAGCACTTAGATTGGTAATTCTCATAAACACCTATGCTGAAGAAGATCTATCAATTGTAGTTGTGAGAGAATGAAACATTAACAATTTTAAGCAGATTTTATAACAGAGTTACAGTGATTTGAATAAACTAACCTGCAAATATATATTTAAATTTCTAAGTAATGCAATTTCCCAGAGTAGTTAAATCCTATCTGTATGTCATTAATCAAATAGAAAAAAAAAGGATAAGAGAGAGAGAGAGAGAGAGAAAATGTAAAAGAAGTGAGACATTCTAGTCTTAGAAGTTCATTTATTTATTTAAGTCACCAAGATGTGGTTAATTTGAAAACAAACCTATGTCTAAGCAACGCTTCTCTAATCAAACCTTAAAATCTGATTTACAAGCTACTGACATGGAAGGGAACAATACTGAGAGCTACCAGTAGGTGACATTTTCCCTCTCCCCAAAGCAAAAGTAGGAAAAACAGAACATAACAAAGGGGACAGGTGTCCTTAAGAATATTTAGGAAAACAATGGGGTTTTTATCTCCGACAATCTGTGGGTGAAAAGACTTCAGTATTGTTTTAAAAATTATATAATAAAAGTATTTGAACTCAGATATGGTAATCCTGCAATCCCAGCCCTCCGGGAGGCTGAAGCAGGAGAATCACAAATTTGACACTGGCCTGGGCAATTTAGCAGATTACTGAAACCTTGTCTGAAACAAAAACAAACTGGAAACAAAAAGGTTAGGAATGTAGCTCAGGATGAGGGCCCTGCGTTCAACCTCCAGTACCAACATAAGCATGCATACATCCGGACATACATACACACATACATAAAAGTTACAAAAGTTGGGAAGCAGAAAGAAAGAAAAATAGGACTGTATATAAAATACCCTGATTTATACAGAGAAACAGTAGCCTTATTCTTCTTTCTTTACTGTCATCTCTTGTTTCTCCCTCTCTCCTTCCCCCCACCCCTCCACCCCTGTCTCTCGCTGCGCCTCCCGCTCCTGTGAGGAACAGTTGGTGAGGAGCTCATCTAGGAAACCATGCCTGCCTCACAGTGCTAGAATAGCAGAACTGGGAAGGCAGCAGGAATGGGAAAACCTACCACACACGTATCTGTGGGGGGTCTCAGAAAGGTTCCTTTCAGTTAGATGACGGTAAGCCTCAGCGGTTTATAGTGTGGCATATGAAAGAGAGAATCATTCCAGGGTATGGTCCCGTGTAATGTTAATGGCTATATTTTCACCTGCCAGAGAGACAAAGGATATATTGGTGGATGGTTAAAGTAGGATAGAGTACATAGTGCATGGTATGAAATAAATGATATAAGAAGACCTACAACATATCTTGTATTTTTCAGCAAATGTTAATATTAATTGACAAACCAGTAAGGAAGAGTAAAGATGAACAAAGAAGGATATCCATTTGTTTAATACTTAAAAGAATAAAAGAAAAACATCAAAGGCATACATTGCCAACAACCACATCAACAGAGTCAGCCTCTTAATCATTTGGAAATAAAAAATGAGATTTCAAATAAGCTATCCAATTGCAAGGATTAACCAAAAATGAAGCCATCCCTAGGATCCTCAAGTGCATTCTAAATAAGTGTACTGGCTTCTTACTTTCCATAGGAAATCTATTTGGGCACTTAAATCCTTACGTGCTCCTTTTTACTGAGGCTTACTTTACTGGAACATTGGACTAGCGGTCAAAGTAAATTGATCAGAAGAAGTCTGTGCCAAACAGCGATTAATTACACACACACAAAAACCTCTAGCACGCGATTGTTCTGGCTGATTTGTATAATAAAACCAATTTTATGTCTTTGCTCCATATTCTTCTAGCCAAAAGTTATCATTATCAACCCATTTGTTTTTGTCACTTATTATGGTTTTCACTGCTGTAATAACTTTCAGATCTGAAGTATTTCTCCTTATATGGGGAGTGTCCTTTATATATGTGCACATATAATAGATTGACATATGTTAACTTACATAGAGTCCACCTATCAATTATTATGACATGACACACTTTTCTCATTAAGAAGCAATGATGTTATAATGTTTAAGCCCAACTTGGTATTTGTATAGTTTTTATTTTTAAAAAATACAGCATGCAAATAGATCTTAATAGTTTTTCAGTTTTATTGCAAATCCAATAAGAAATGGGAGCTGCTTTAAAGTGTATAAGTTGAATGCTTCTCTATGTAGATAAAAACAAATTTTGTCACACACATATAGAAAACAAACAGAAACCGAATGAACTAAAGTCTCAGCAACTAATATCATATATGATGTTCTTTTCTTGACTCAAGTGAATCCTGAGTCACAAAAAGGAAAGCATTAGAAACATATATTTCATGACGTTTGCTAGTTAGATGATATAAAAAGCTGAAAGCACACACATATTTCAGGAGATGCTTGCGAGGTAATTATGAAATACTCACTGAACATTTACCATGCGCTAGATGTAATACAAAGAACTAAGTTAAAATCCTGTCATTTGGTAGAGCGCGCAAAATCATAAAGTGTGACTATATGTTATGATAAACAACAATAAGCACAAAGCTGAGAAAGTAATAACCGAACCTCTGCCCCTTTGAATAGCTCTGTATGAATTAATACAAGCGAGAAAAAAGAATCCACGAACATGAGACGAAAGCAGAAAGCAAGCATCCACAGCAATCCTCTCTGTCAAATTAGTTTTGGGAGGCCTTCGAATGCAGGGGAAACAGTACCACCTCGAGTGTGGGAAACCTTAGTACGTTTTCTGTTAATACCGGAGGGCTTCATTACTATTTGGTACCATCCATTCCTTAGCCTGGAAAACACTACACAGAATGAAACCCTGTTCTTCCCAAAGTTTCTCACTTGGAGAAATGCTGCATATGTAAGAAACGGTCAGATTACTGTTTGTTTTATTTTGAAAAAGGGAAGTCTTCACTGAATAACACACACCCACAGAACTCATAAGGGACAAAATAATCATGGAATTCATACCTAAGCAGGTGCACTTGTTAATGACAGTGTGAAAAGGTGTAAGAAGCAAAAGCAGACCTAAAAAGGAAGAAATCGGAATGAAGTCATGAGATCTAATCTACCCTGGAGCAGCCAAGCAAGGCTTTTGCTGTAGTTCGTCCTGCTGTCGATTTCTATTTCAAAGCCCAGCATCAGCCTCTGCGGTGGTGCAACTTCTGCTCTGATGGACACAATAGCCTTTTCCCTAAGCCATTCTGAAGCCACTAAGCCATCTGCCAGCCACAGCTGTGCTCTCGTTAAAGGTAGAAAGTAATAGTCCACATTCACAGATGTGACTCCTCGGGCATTGCGGCCTGAGAAAAGGGTTCAAGTTCCTGGGCACCTGTGTCATAAGACCATGAGTTTGCTCAGTTATGATCTGGAAAACTATTTGTTCTCTAAGTGATCCCACTTACAGGCTGATGAGAATTACTCAGCACTATACATATCAAGGATTTCCCCGAGACAAGGCATGCTAGTAGTGTTAGTACGTACGTTAGGAATTATGAAGCACAGCTCTAAAGCACAACCCTAAAGTGGCCAATGACCCGCAATCATCCTGTGCATCTTTGAATCCATAACACAATACACCAGGGGGCTTTGCCATAGGATACCTAGGGGAGATTTTTCTTGTCAGATGGCTTTTTTTCTTGATATCCAGAATAGGTAGTTGAAATAAATTTAGCAAAGGGATTAAGAGAATGGACAGGAAACAAGAAATAGGCACACTAAATATGTCGGAGTCATGGAGGTTATTATAGGATCCCAAAAATGAAAATCTGTGGCTGAATAGACCTTAAGACTGTTGTTATGTTACGGTAAGTAACACATCTATCACACAGAAAGTATTTATACTACAGATTTCCCAGGAAAAGTGGAGCAAATACACAAATACTCACTATAAGAATTACAAACATCTAAAGGGGAAGTGGGAAAGGGAGGGGAAAGGATATAAGGGAAAATGAAAACAAAGGAAGCAGAGTCTTTGTAAATAGAGAAGGGTGACGCAGGTGAAGGGAGGGCAGGGGAACAGGGAAAACACAAGAAGCAAGACCTGTCATGGAAAGGTACAGAATCCCAATGATGACTGCCAGTGTACTGTTTGCTTTAAATGTACCAATAAACTTAATGGAAAGAAAAAAGAATCACAAACAGCTATGGTGATCTTTCTTTACCGTTTTGAACATGGAGATTCTACCAATCTATGTGTAAATCTACCTCTCTGATAAGACCAATCGTGAGCACACAATAATAAAACACAACGCCATGTCAGAAACACACTAAGGGTCTCAGAATTGAGACAGTCCTTCACTTTCATGCTGTGTTCAATTTCAAAATGAGCGATACATCTTCAGGTCAGTCATTAGTGAAATTTGCATCAGCACGTTAAAATGCCTGATATATAAACACTTGTTAATGAGATTGGAATTAGTTTATAAAACTCTTGCACCACCTTATTTGGGCACTGTACATATATTCCCTTTATAGCTGTTTAGTCTTTAGAATGATTGGTTTAGCCTTAGAATGATTTCTCTATTTGCTGAGCAAGTTTAATATAAGTTGGAGTCATTTTCGATAACTATCAAGTTATTAATAATCTAGTTAGAAATATTGAACTAGTAAAATTTTCTTATATGTTTTATATGTTTTTGACCTGTTAGTCTGTTTTTCAAAATGTATATGATGATTAACTTTATCAGGGCTTACACGATAAATACATCCATGAATCGGATGCTGGAAAACTAAAGGGGGTGAGGGAAGGTGCAAAAGAGGCTTGAAGTGTGCTGCGTACGTTGACGATACCCTAGAGTGAATGTAATCATTATACTGCAAACACGGCTGAAAACCCTTTTCTAAAAGTAAAATAGCCCTTTTCTTCCTATTTCACATTGCTAATTATCCCATTAGGATCTTTTCACACCAGAGAAACTATTCGGTATTTACACGTGTGTGACTTATTTATTTCATTTAGGAGTAGATCCTCAAAAGGGCTAAAAGTGTACGGAAAGTGGTGAGGGTAGGGGAAGGGGAACAAGGGGAAAAAAAGAGATATGAGAAAATGAAAAAGTGGAATTAAAGTGTTTCTGAATGGGGAGGGGAGGAGGGGGTGAAGGGAGGGCAGGGACAAGGGGAAAAAGAGAACCAAGACCTGTCATGTAAAGGTACAAGATCCCAGTAATGAATGTAACTGTACTATATCCCTAAAATGTACCAATGAACTCAATAAAAAAAGTAAAATAAGAAATCAAGGAAGAAAAGTAGATAATATAAAAAATTATAAAAGTTATTAAGAAAAAGTTCCCAAATGTCTCAGAATGAAAGCCTAGTACATATGATGTAGTATTATTTCTATATACATCTATGACTTGGCCAAGAAGTGATAAGAATTATTTTGTCATTTTAATTTTCTTGAAATATTGTTTTGCCACATGCTACTAATGTGACCCACTGATGAGTTAATAAACTGATAAGACAACTTATGCTAAAAATAATTAAAGTAGAAAAACACTACCGATACAATAGTACCAATAACACTGCTGTCCCACCTCTAATAATCTATGTGGCAGCCAGTTAGTGAGTAAGAACTGCAATTTCCTGGCACATTTTTAGGTTAGACAATGGGTTGCTAGATCGCTATCCCAGTGTGCTTATGTGGCACAAACAGCTTTCATTCTTTTTCAGCCCCACCTTTTCTTCTTAGAATTTGCCTTCTTAATGAAGAAAGAGTGCTTACATAAGTAGGGCATCACAAATGTGTATTTCCCACTTTTCCTGGTGTGCTCCCTCCACAGACAGAGTATTATCTGCTCACGTTCCAGGTCCTGATCCTGCATCCCACACTCAAGGAGTCACACTTATTTTATGGGAGAGCTAGTGGCTAAACTGGCTGGAAGTGAGAGCCCGTCCGCACAGTCATTCAGCTGACTGTCGCCCTTTGGCTTGTGAGCGTTGGTCACTATGCAAAGAGCCAGGGATGAAGGAAACCAAGAATAAAAGCAGATAAGACCGGATCTCACTCTGCCGGAAGTTCACAGACAGGTAAAGGCACATATACCAAAGACTGGAACCAAGCCTAATAGCTAAAGAATTGAACTTAGCTTAACAGCTATGTGACTATGACCAAAGTACTTTTTCTACGCAAAAGTTTCTTCATTTCTAAAACGGACGTGAGCTCAGTCTCTATATTTTATGCTTGTTGGGAGAACTCTGCTAGCTTTTGCAGTTAGCATCGTTCATAACATATTGGGTCTCAGCAACAACATGGTGCTGTGATGTAACAGGGTACCCACATGGGTAATTTACATTATCACTATAATGACAAAGGAAACGTGTCACGCGCCATTATTTCAGGGTTCTTCATGCCCTGCATGAATTCCGGATGTGAGTCCACCGGTGACGGTGGTTCACGCCTGCGCAGAGGAGGCGCTTGGTTCGTCAGAATGACGCAGGCCGGCATTGACCAATAGAAATGGGCTACGTCACCCAAGAGGCTATAAAAGGCAGGCTCGCATCCGGCTCGGGGTCTTTCTGCCATTTTGAAGAATGCAGAAGAACCTCCAATAAAGCGTGCTTCAGAAGAATCCTGAGTGTTGCGTGCTCCTTGCTGGCGAGGTGCGCATGACAAGTGGTGCCGAAACCCGGGAAGCGACGACCATCATCGCCGGCATCAGCAGAGACCCCTGACTTCAGGAGGATTCAGAACTGAGACGCAGGAGGGGAGGATCCACCAACTTTCCGAGAGGTACGCTGTCTGGTGTGGGCGGGTGTTTTAATTTGTTTACTCCAACAGGTTTAACTTTGTCGGTCGCCCACTTTCGTAGACAAGGGAGAAATGGGGAATTCTACTTCACAATCACTGGTTTATGCTTTACAAAGTCTTTTGAAGGAAAGGGAGTTAAAAATATCGGAGCAGGTTTTAAGGAGGTTTTTAAAGGAAGTGGATCGAGCGGCGCCCTGGTTTAGCGGTACCGGGTCACTCACGATCCCATCCTGGGAAAAATTAGGAAAAG
>NW_022900922.1:3236234-3236892 GCF_012274545.1 Fukomys damarensis | reverse complement strand
GGAGAGCGAAGAAAGAAGTAAGTCTAGACAAAAACGGAAAACAATGGGAGCTCAAGAAGAAGGGAGCCAAATTTCCGGTCCTATTGAGGTCTCAACGGGCCTGTACCCTGCCCTACATGAACTAAAAAGATTAACATTAGCAGAAAAGGAAAGTAATTCGGAGGGCTCCTCGGAGGACTCCGAGACCGCGTCGGAGTCCTCAGGGGAGCCGCCCGAAAAAGAGGAAGTAGTAAGATAATTCAATTGGCCAAAACCATCTGAGTGCACTCGTTAAAATTGTCTTATATGTTTGTCTGTCTTAAGTGTTATATGTTTGTCTGTCTTAAATGTTCAAAGATGTTTGTATGTTCTTGATCAGAATGACGTCAAATGCAAGTAGATTGTTGATTTCTACAACCTGGCTTTATAGGATCAAATAAAAAATTTAAAAGATATTTAAATACAACCTTCAAGTTTGGATATGCTCCTGTTGGTGAATAAAGAAGCAGCTGCTCAGAAAGTTTATTCTGATCTTTGTTCACTAATGGGAGCCACCAAAATAATTTTTTATAGTCTTATAAAAAGATACATCTTGTTAAATATGTTGTTGGGAATATTGTTGGTTATCAAAGGTCTGAATTATAAATATGTTTCTGATGGTTATTTTCTGTTAAAAAAA
>NW_022900922.1:3181432-3235677 GCF_012274545.1 Fukomys damarensis | reverse complement strand
GCATCCTGCTGGGACGCTACCAAATTTCCTCATGCTGTGGTCGTTCGAATGCCTCGATTCATTCCTGTGCCAACGGAAGTGACGAATCCCTTGAGTATTGTAAGATCTAAGAGAGACTTTGGGATTACGGCAGCAATAGTATCGGCGATAACTATTGCAGTCGCTGGTGCGACCGCAGCCGCTGTCTCTCCTTCCACGTCAGTACAAACCGCAACCGCTTTGAATAATTTGTCAGCCAATGTAGCCTCTGCGCTCGATATGCAAACCTGTTAATGCTCATTTAAAGGGAGGATTAATGATTGTTAATCAAAGGGTTGATTTAGTGCAAGAGCAACTTGATGTGTTATGGCAATTGGCCCAAATAGGATGTATGTGGAGGATGCCAGGACTCTGTGTTACACCTGTACAATATCATAATATGTCAAGAGCTGCGAATCTGTCTAGGGAACTCTCTATATATTTGACATCAAATTGGACGGGACGTTTTGATCAATTGGTTAGACAATTGAGAGTAGCCATTGCTCATGTTAATTCTACCCGAGTAGACATTGTTTTTGCACAAGGTATATCTGATTGGATTGCAAGTGCTGTATCTATTCTGAAGGATTGGGCTGGAATGGGATCAATGATTGCTTTGTTGGCTTTGGCAGTGTTTTTGGGATTTTGGTGGTTATGTAAGATGAGACGACAGAGACAAAATGATAATATCATGTTATTGCAAGCTTTCGCTGCCCTTGAAGCTGGATACTCGCCTGCTGCCTGGTTGGCCAATTTACAATAGTAACTTGAACATTGGTCAATATCTGCCTATGCCTTGCTCATTCGGAGGCCACAAATACCTACATCTCTCCACCTCCTTGGACATGGCCTCTGCACTCTGTGGATTAGTCCATTGCACCAGAATCAGGCATGTCCTTTTATAATCTTGTTGATCAGCCTTTGCACCGCTCAGAGGTTCTCCTCATTGCACGAGCCAAGGTGATCCAGCAGTTGCTCACATGGAATACCTGCTTCGACCACCTTCCGGCCGGGGTGGTTGACAGGCTCCTCCTGAGCTCTAGTTATTTTAAGGAAGGGGGAGATGTCACGCACCATTATTTCCGGGTTCTTCATGCCCTGCATGAATTCCGGATGTGAGTCCGCCGGTGACGGTGGTTCACGCCTGCGCAGAGGAGGCGCTTGGTTCGTCAGAATGACGCAGGCCGGCATTGACCAATAGAAATGGGCCACGTCACCCGAGAGGCTATAAAAGGCAGGCTCGCATCTGGCTCGGGGTCTTTCCGCCATTTTGAAGAATGCAGAAGAACCTCCAATAAAGCGTGCTTCAGAAGAATCCTGAGTGTTGCGTGCTCCTTGCTGGCGAGGTGCGCGTGACAGAAAAGTATTCCCTCACCTGAAAACATTTAGAGATTACCTCTGCTGGTTGCTCAGCAAGGTCTAGGGATATGCTACTATTTAATTTGCAAAGAAATGCACAAATTCTGGCACTTCCCTTTGTTGAAAAAGAAAGGCATTTGCCTACAGAAATGATCTAAGTCAGACTCTCTCTCTCTCTCTCTCTCTCTCTCTCTCTCTCTCTCTCTCTCTGTTGATGAGATTATTTAATATCCAGGATTACTGAGGCAGAGTACTGTTACTACACTGAAACATCCGAGTCCGGGAAAGATGTGAACATATCTTTTGTCGTTGGTTCCTACTTGCAGGGATGTTCTCTACCATTCAGTCGTGTCCGATAGTTCAGAAGATAAATGAACTCAAGAAAACCAGAGAACAGTACTGCAGTTTTTTAATCTGTCACAGTTCCTCCCCCACTTCAGAGTTGATTTGACAACTGCATTTATTTTGCATTGCAACTGCTACAGGTTAATAATATTGTTTTATCAGGAGACATTTATCTTGAGGAAGAAAGTTATCCTAATAAAACAGATAAGTTATCCAAGGACAAAAAGAAAGGAGGCTGTGTCTACAGGGTAATGCTAATGTCTGGCATGCTATAAAAATAAATGAAATCTGATTAACACTACGGGAAGGAAGAATAAGTCACCATTTCTATGAAATATTATTCCATTGATTAGAACCATTTCCATTTTTGTCAGTTTAAGACATTGTATTAAAGATGAGAGGACTTTAAAACTGTCACAGATATCTCAAGCTCTATGATTATAAATGGTGTTTTAGGCTTGTAATCCGGAGGGTTTCATCCAAAGTATTTTCTCCATAAATTGAAAGAGAAACACACTAGGAATTCAGAAGATTTTTAATTAAAGTTGTGCAAAATAATTGTTAATGGGAATTGTAACAGGGAGCACACCAAGTATTTTGATTATGAATTTCATTTATAGAAGAATTTTCTTAGTAAATTTGACAATACCAAAATAGCCTATATATGCATCATTAATATATATATATATTATATATTATATATATTGCATATATATATATTTGGAAGCATTGTCATTAATTACTCTTTTTAAAAATTCAAAAAGGTTAGTTCCTTTTGGGCTTCATTCAAATATATATTTTGGAATCTATCATTGAAAAAATGGTAACAACAGTTTTTTCAAGAGGGAAAAAAATCCACAAAAGGTTAGGCACTGTTATCTTAACCATGCATTTAATTTACTTTTTAAAATAAATCCATTACTATATCAACTGAATAGTTGGAGTCTCAGCCTAAGGAAGAACCCAAGGGGTGATTTATTCAGAGCTGGACAGCTAAAGCACATGCAGTATGAAATCCCTCAGTCCCTTTCTATAAAGTTGCTTCCAGCATTGGATCACTTCTCTCATTCTGTTACTCAACTCAGGAACACCAAAGCTTAGCCACACAGAGGACAGCCAGCATGAAGCTGGAACTGCACAAAAAAGAAAGGAATCAGAAAAAGCTGGAGAGTTGTTTATAGTGATGCAGGTGTGGTTTCAGTAATAAATCAGCCAACTATTAATGGTAATTGCTTGTATATATGCAAGTCCTTTCTTTATGAAGTCCAATGTGTTTTTAAAATACGATGCAGTTCATTCCAAATGCATCCCTGCGATTAGGAAGGGTGCAGGTTTAATTAACTCTGCTTTATGGATGAAGAAACTCACAATGTCCTCTGCTGACAGGCAGCAATTGCAATGTGCTGGACTGAATGTTTTTTCCTGCCACTGGCTTAGGCCTAGGGAAGGCAACAGTGGCCCTCAAGTGATGACCAGAAGGGTGAGTAAAAAGGGGCCCATGAAGGAAGTGCAAAGGATGTAATTAAGCGAATCTTGCACTGTGGCACTAGCACAACTTCTGCTGAATTTCCAGTACAATCTTCCAATACACATATGCACAGAATTCAAACATTTCATTGGAAAACCTCAAGTAATGTGTTTTTTACAAAATCAAGATATAAATAACTGAACTATTTTAGATGTTTTCAAGCCTTAATATGTATGTATAAATCAGCAAGGAATAGTTATATTGTTGTAAAATTTAAGTGTTAACTTTACACATTGAAAAGTGGTCAATTTGTTTATAAACTCTTCAACTGATTCTGAAGTTTCTTAAGAAGAAAACAACATTGATTCAGAAGGATAAGAACAAAATGCATGAACTACCATTGGCTTCTCTTCTCCTTATTTTGAGAGAATATATAATCTATTCATTCAATAAATGCTATACTGCATTGTCAGCCATTCCACACAAAACCACAGTATCAAAAAGAAGCTCAAGTGCTTTTGTTATTGTTTAATCTGTTTGATTGGATTTCTTTTTAATTTTGCAAAATAGAGCCATTTCTAGAGCTTCTTTTGATGTCGCACATTTTCTCATTATGTTCTTGTGAGCTGTAGAGTGGACGGATAGCCATAAAGTACATCGAAATTAACTTCTCTTTTGAAAGAGAACTTCCAAACTGAACCTAGTAGCTCCTTTCTTCCTTACTCTGGCACCAGTCATGAACTAGTTTTCAGAAATGAGGATTGAACCCAGGGTCTACACACTGAGCTACGTCTCTAATCTTGTCCTGTCCTGTCCTTTCCTTTCCTTTCCTTTCTTCTTTTCTTTTCTTCTTTGGTGACAGAGTCTCTATGTCACTAAGGAGCCCAGGCTGGGCTTGATCCTGTGACCACCCTGCCTCAGCCCCACAGAGTACTGAGATCCCAAGCGTGCACCACACACCTGGCTTTCTGTGTGTATATTTTTATTCAAAAAGTATTTCATCAGTATCTCTTACATACTCAGGTTTTTAGGGTTTGAGATAAAGGAGCCAAAAGCACAGAAATAGCCTTTGCTTTATGGAGTTTATAGTCTGGGTGTGATGTGGCATTTTCTCACTAGAATTATCTGAACACTCAAAAGTTTAGTAACTGTTATTATGAATATCAGAAATGGAATATGAATTTTAGTAAGTGGGTTTTTATAATAAAGTTAGTAGAACAGGTCTTCAAGTTCCAACATTAAAAAGATGCTCCAGGGAAAGAAGGCTGGCTTCCTCCTCATATTTTCTTGTAAAGACAACATGGCATTAGTCAAGTCAAATTTACCAGTAAAGACATGAGTGCTCATTTTTAAGTAACACCCTTTCAGTTCTGGAGAAAACACATAATTATTTTATAGAATTTCTGAGTTGAGGTCCAATATATTTCTGTAATACACTGTATGTACCTGTCTGTGTCACTCTTGGGGGAACAGGCTTATGTTGAAAGAAAAAGTCACATCAGTGACCCCTTCTACTGAAGTCTCCACAATTCATTCACTGTCACACCTGGTAGTGCTATTTTGCAACACTTTTTAGGTCATGAAAAAAAACTCTTTTTAGGTAGAAGTTGCTCTGCAAACATTATCTTTTCTGCACCAATTTAAGAGGAAAACTAAGCAGAGGCTTGGAGGAGCACCAGTCAGAGACTAATCAGGAAAAAAAAAAAAAGAAGAAGTCAAAATAGAGGAGCTAAGGGAATTGTTCAGAGGATGACAGAAAAGCTAAAAAGCAAACAGGAATAGTGAGGCCACCACAGTTGACCATGGAAGGCAGTGACCTTCACCTCTAACCCAGAGGAAAGGATAAGACTGTTAGGTGGCTGTATTAATGAAACCAGGAGATCCACGGTTACCCCCAGGGATTGGCAGGAACTATGGTGACCCTGCTAGGTAGAAGGTACAGCCTCAGATGAGGCACAAACGCTGTCACATCACACTTCCACTACGGGAAGCAGAGAGGAGGAAAGGTACATCCTATCTTCCCCTCCTGGGGTCAACACCCCACCCTCTTTGCCCAGCCAGACATCTCCAGCTGGAGGCCAGCTGACAGATGTAAATCTCACCTGTGATCCAGAGACCAGAGAAGATCGAATCATGGTTTTGAAAGCAAACCAGCCTTGTCCTACCACACAAGGAACCGTGAAAACAAAACTTCTCAGTCTTAAATGGAAACATCTATAGGAAGAACTGAGAAGGTGACTAAAGTTTTCTGTAAAAATATTTTAGAAAAGGCTGGAGAAAGAAGAGGGAAGTGGAATAGGGTATGCGGTAAATCTCTTTGCCTTCCATTAATTTTGCTATGAGCCTTAAACTACTTTAAAAAACAAAATCTACTACAAATATTATTTTGAAACCTGAAAATGTTCTTAAAATTAATTAGCAGGTTCAGAGAGTAAACTGAGGATGAGATGAATTTGCAAAAACACCAGTAGTTTTGTACAGCAAAGATAATATCAGAAACTAAAAATTTTTTGATCACAGTTAAAAGATAAAATCAAAACACTTTTCACATTACTTTTACTCATTTTTTGTCATTTATAAAATATAAGGGGATATCAACAATAGTAAAATGCTACCAAAATACTTGCAGAGACGTATGAAAACAGAATTTAATGAGGATATATATATATATATATTTTATTTCTGGTGCCAACACTCAGTATTTTAAATGTACTCTTCTTAACAAATTAATGTGTATCAGTAGAAATCTAAAGTAAAATTTCAATAGTGATCTTTTTTGCTCAAACGTTTACTTCATTTGTAGAACTTATATAAATTTGGTTATGAATCATCTGGTAGAAATAATAAAAAAGAAAAAGTAAGGCTTGCTTTTAAACATCAGAGGGATGAAGTACAATATTAAATGTGAATTAATGCCACAAAGCTATGGTCGCTAAAATAGTGACTTGCAAGATTAAAAAGATAAATCAATGACTACATAAGAAACCAAATGTGCATGCACACATGCACACACACGCACACACGTGCACATACATGCATATCGCTTAGTATTTCCACATAGTATGACACATTACTTACAAAAGAAAGTCTCATTTCACAAGTGACATTAATCATGATAAAATATTAAATACTTATAAAACATATTTATGCTGATTAAATTTACTGACTTATAAAATATACTTATATATAAACACATATTCCCAAATCAAGATAAGAAACATGTGTCAAATATATAGTTCATAATATTATTGGCTCCTAAACAATAGGCTTTCTTCAGCTCTCCACATTAGCCTAGGGACTATAAAGCCATTAATGGTTTTAATAGATTCAGAGCATGTTCTTAATCATAAATAGTTAGTACTTGTTGTGTCCTTAATGTGGAGTGTTCTAAGTCATTTGATTATGAACTGACTCATTTAATCCTCCTTAACAAATTTTCAAGGACTATATTCTCCTGACTCCATCACAGAGAATAAAACAAAAATCTAGTGAGAGTTAACAATGTTCAGAAGATCATAAATGTAACCAGCACCAGATGAAGCTTTTGGGTCCCAGATCCAACCTCTGCATCTCTATTTCAAACACTCTGGCATAGACTTCCCTCCGTCAATAAGATGGCCTGCATGTCGACTGAGAAATTTTGGTGCATAAAAGGTTCAATAAATTACATTTATTTATCCTCCCCTATGATAACTCAATTGGCTATGTATGGTAGTTTGATAGGTGCTCACATTAGTTTTCTGATTCAGAGAGAGTCCTTTCAAGCACTACATATTTGATATTAGAGGTCAGTAATTTTTCCCAGTCCAGGTGTGTTTCTACAGCTTTCTACCTGTCAAGGAGCTCTCATGAGCTATCACCCTTGCTTCCAGAAAATTCACTTATTTGTGAGCTGTAGACTGTGAAATCAGAGACAGTCTGTTTCTATGGGAACCAGCATTATTTAATCCAACAGGGCAGTGAAGAATAATTTGTGAGTTACAGAGTGAAGAAAAAGTTAGCCACACATCACACTGTCAGTTAAAACACCACTGCTTTCGCTCTGTTTTCCCTTTCAGAAATTCCTTTTAATCTTATGTAGCCAAAAGAGTTGCAACTCTTTACTTGACAGACTTAATAGGCCCCTTCTTTCTCCATCTTTGCAACATCTAAACCCACAGAATGATTTCTCCCAGAGCACAGGTAGGTACATTCTAGTGGCCCTCATCCCCCATTTCAATGATGAAAAATAGTGCAGTATTGTAATAGAAAGGCCTTAATCTTTGGGGATAAATGGGAAGAAATGATGAGAATTGGTAATTAGGAAACCTGATATTATTATTCTCATCTTTATTTCTGGATGTCTGTGCTTACTCAGTTGCTTGATTTCAACTGCATTTCAAGAAATAGAAAAAAATCACATTTTAAATTGTAATAGTATACATTTCTGGTCACTATTGGACCTTTAAATTAATATGAGGAGCTATATTTTCCTTCTGATTTGTATTTTTTCGATCCAATTCTAATGTGCCTTTTATAATTTTTATAATAAAGGATATGGTCGCCTAAAGAAATGGATTGCTCACAAAATAATACAGCATTATCCGGAAATACCTTTTATGCATTTCCTCAATATAAATATTTATTGTTGAAAAATAATTTCTTAAGAGTTTACTTTATCTACATAAATAACCTCAATCAATTTTTGATAATCTAGTCAATTCCTGAAATGAAAGAGATTTGTAAGTACATATACATCCTTTATAAAATTTGGGAACCAAAAAACATAATTAAAAATGTAAAAGTCAAGTTTTCCAAGAAATATTATTTTCCAACCATTTTTTTCTCTAAATCAATTTGGTCTTACGATGTTTAAGAAAATAGATATACAGGGTCAGGGATTTAGCTCAGCAGTTAGGTGGCCTGCCTTGCAAGCGCCAGGACCCGAGTTCAATCCCTGGTACCAAAGAAAAAAAAAAACAGAAAATAGATATACAAATTCACCATGCATGAAATTAATGTATAAATTATTCTATCATGAGATGAAATTAAATTCAGTTTTTACTAATAGAGTAATATAAAAGAGTAAAAATATATCAGCTGATTCATGAATTTATGAATTTATAAATTCATAAATTCAAATTTTCAATATTATGAACAATAAAAATGCTAACAAGATATGAAAAATCTCCAACTCAAGCATATCCATTACCTTAAACACTTTATACTTTAATTTGCAATATGCTTAGAGAATTAATGATTGTCCTTAACTGATAAATCTTTCCAAGTCTATGTTTTTGTGTTGTATGTTACAATTATTGAGAAGACAAGTCAATTATCCTACTTTAAGGTAAACCTATACTTAAGCTACCAAGTTTTATGTATTTCCCAAAATTTCCACTTCTTAAAGATTAAAAGAAGTGCACAGAAAGATAGCCAGCTTTACCATGAAGCAGATTGCAGTGTGTTGCCTTCTTATTTGGAACTTTTCCCAAGAGATTTAATTACTGAACTGCCCCAAGCATATTTACTTTTACATTATTGATTTGGCAAATGAGAAGCACCGTGGTTTAATAAACATGAAGATAGTCTTTCAGTTCATCATTTTATAACTTCAGACAGTAAAATGTAGTTTCAGCTCCAAGTTTATGCGAGGATTTCATCAGTCAATAATATCTTCCAGTGTTCTGCATATTGCCAGTGCAGAGCTTGGTAGACGTTAAATAATCATAAATTAACTAATACCAAAAGTATGGTCAGCCTGTTGGACAATTAAGAAATTTTACTTAAAGTAAATGAAGGATGACAATTTAAAAAATATACACCCAAAGATTAAATTTTAGTATTCATATGGACTTGCAGTAAAAGCAAATTATGTTCATTATGACCAATGTTAGCTTTTCATGTATTATTTTACTGTTGCTTTTATTTTGCGGGATGTGTATTGCTAGATTGTATAAAGATTTAATTAGCTTTGTTATCAAGCTCCCTTTCGTATGTTGTATGGCTATCCTTCTAATTATCTTCTCACCACCATTATCCGACTTTTAAATTTTCCCTGATGTCAGTTTGAAAAGGGGGTACCACATTTAGGGATAACTATTATTTTAGCCACTTGGATCGCACACTTTGCCTTTCACCCTTGTGGAAATCACATGACCCATCTTTGAGACCTTTGCATAATTACAGACCCGATTTTCTTATCTCCCTCTTCTCTTATATGTATTTCTTATCCCTTAAACTTTCTAAGTCCGATATAACTGTGATCATTGTCAACGTCATGGCAGCCTTGTGAGGAGTCTGCACACAGTCTTCACAAAACAACCGATTAATAACTTACTGCTTTATCTCACTATCATGCCATCCCTCAAAATATCACTGAGCTTTTTGTTGCTGTTGTTGTTCCTTAACTAAGAGCCAACTCATTTGACCTCCTTCGTTTTCATTCATTACTTCAGAGGCCCTGGTTCAACTCCCAGGACAGGGATGAAAAGAGAAAAAAGTGATGGATATCTACAAAAAAAACCGAACTGTTGACAACGAACATTAGATAACAGATTCAGAGACACTGAGGGGAGGGAGGAAGGAGTAGGAAAGGGAGAGAAAGAGAAAGAAAGTGAGAGAGGTCAATCCAAGATGAAAAGCAAACTAAAAAGGGAAGATGTTCAGTTGTTTAAAATACAGAATATAATCTTTAGGATAGTGTAGTTTACTGTAGAATTTATAAAATGTCACTTACAAAATTACTGTATACTTGCAAGAAAATGACTTAAAATGGGAACAAAGGGCAGCGTCAAAGTCTTTTGAGGGTATTTTGCAATTAATGATTGATTATTTCCATTACAAATTTTGTAGCTAGGGATGTAGTCCAGTGGTGAAGCTCTTGACCAACAGACATGAAGCCCTGGGTTCGTTCCTGAGAAGTACAAAATACATACATGCATGCATGCATGCATACATAGGTAATTATGTCATGCTTAATCTTGCAGCACCTTATTCTCATTTATTATAGTTGATCTTTAAATTCTGTCCCGCCACCCCCTCTTTCCTCCCATCTTTCTCCCCTCTGTTTTCCTTTCTCTTTCTCTCTCATTCACTCTCTAAAAACTTTGTTTTCTCCTTAGACAAAATGAGACTTTTCCTCAAGAGATGGGAGTTCCCTCTCAGCGAACTGTGTACCCAGCGGGATGGTACATTTCCCATCAAAGGGCAGCATCAAGGAGACCACAGAAGAACCATCAGCACAGGTGAGACACGGAACGGAGCCATGCACCAGTGACTGAGAATCATCTTTCTTAAAACCTGATGTATTCCCGGTGAGCTAGAGCCAAAACGAAGGCAGCCAGAACTATAGCCTGGAAATACTTAAACATATTATTTGAATTCTCAGAAGTATCATTTTTACTTAAAGTAAATATTGGCATGCAAAGCCAATAGTCTGAGTAATCCTGCCTTGAACTGTAACTTTATTTGTTATGGGGATTTGCTCAGGGAAGAGAAGGGGAAAGAAATAAACTCAACCCTTCTGTGTCTAGTGCAGAGAGAAAATAGTTGTTTCTGCAACACCAGAGACATTATTTGAGGCCATGTAAATGACACTGCCTTGAGCTACTTTAACAATTCACAGCTAAAACTTGATTTAATTGTTTTTAGCAAAATGTTCAGTTGGCACAGGCATCCGGGATGATTATTGCCTCTTCATTAGCAGATGGATACTGAGCTCTACCAGCAAGAACCTCACAGAAGGCTGTGTCAGAGTTGTTCTCCATGCTGAGCAAGGAGCGCACTTAATTCTCCAGAGGAGTCCCACATCTTGAAGTGATTGAGTTGATTAACAGGTTATAATCTAGATATTGTTGACTTGGAGTTCACAGGGTAGCGTTCTGTGAACATTCTAATTTGTAAGTGAAATTCTGTGTAAATACTTTATTGTCTTGGGATGAAGTGTTCGTAAATTTAAGAAGAGCCACAAAGAGATGGCTGACCCACAGTTATTTATTGAGGAAACGTTTGCATTGCACGCTCTGTCCTTGTGTTGGCTGAGTTCCTCCCCATCCCACAGCCCCCTGCTGCCTATGGGACAAGGTGAAATCACTACTTGAGCATTTAGCTTCTCTTTGGGCTTCCCCTTGCTCCATTTCTGGATTCTTCTCTACTTTCACCACACTTCTGAGACTGTAATCAACACAGGGCTTTTTCCAATATAGACATGCTTGAAAGCTCTCCTGAATATACTCTGTTTATGTTTTACCAATTACTATTTTAACAATTCTTCAAATTAATTTTGTTTTGAAATTTCCCAGCTTGGAGCAGTCATTTATAAATCCACTACCTGCTATCTGTGTAAATCTCTAATCACTCCAGGTTGGGCTCTTTTGATGTTTTTCTTCTCATCTCCCTGACTTAAAACTTGGAAGTACCCCAGGTTTCAGTACTTAGGCTTCTTTTCTTTTTTCTATCTGTGGTTTGTATCTACAAATCATCTCTCAAGTCATGGTTTTAAGTAACTTCTACATAACGATGACACTTAAAAGTAAATTTCTAACCTCAAACTCTAAACATTAGAACTAAAATCCCATGAGTTATTGACCTCATCCCTTAAAAGTCTACTAACCATCTCAAATGCTCATTCCCAGTTCCAGTCCATCAGCTGGTCATGATAGCTCTGCTTTCAAAACAGACCCCAAATCAGATCTGTCTTTACTACCTTCACTACCAGGACATCTTTCAACCTACTACCATTTCCCATTTGGATGATTACAATAATCTTTTTACTGGTCTCTCTGCTTTCAGATTGGTCCTTTTCGATTTTTTTTCAGTGAAACAACCAAGTGATCTTATTAAACACAAGCCCCATCACCAGCTCTTCAGTCTGAAACATCTCAGTGCCTTCCCTTCCCTTTCCACACAAAGGCCAAAGTCATGCATTACCCACAAGGCCTTGCCCAATGTGACCCTTCTTATTTATCTGTGTCCACCTTCTGATGCTCTCATATCATTTGCAATCTTGGCAAAGTTTTGAAAGGATCAAATGGGAACAAATTGTTTTTATGCATTTTCAGTAGGCTACTGTAAAAACAGAATGTTCTGATATCAGTTATACAAGCTTGATGACAGAATATACTTTCCTACATTCAGAGAAGCTTCCTCTACATGCCAGTTAATAAGCACTTTAATAAAACACCTCAATAATTGGATTAGACAGATTCGATAGGATGGAAAAAATTTCTGGTGGTCAAACCTCTACTATTGGCTCATTTTCATGAGCTATACCATTGAAGGCATTTACTTCTTAGAAGTTTTCAACCACATGTACAAGGGCAGTTCTGCAACCTTCCACAGACAAAGCCCCCAAACTATAGATGGGAAAAAACAAGACTCCTAGGCTCCATTAGTAAAGTACCGCATCACAGAGTACCTTCTGACACTGAGCCATAGTAATCTTTTCCGACATTGCTGTTTAGTCATGATCTAGTGAGGATATAAATATGAGATGATGGACGACACATTTTCAGTCCCGACTTTAGACAAGAGGCACAAGGACACAGTGGCCACAGAACTTGGCGCAGATTCAGAAGATCTGCATTGATCCTAGCCATAACTTATGTGGTCACAACAAGTCGCACTTTCTTGCTAAGCATCAATCGCCTCGTGTATTCCTTCTTATAAAAGCAAAAGGCAAACTGTACGTGGAATATTTTGCACATATAAATCACTGAGCAAATAGTAGTGGACTCATTTTGTTGCATGTTTTCATAACATAAAAACTAAGTTACATATCAAACTGAATTGTTAAGCATTAAAGTTTATATATTAGACCACATGCCTTCAAATACATATATTTTGTGCATTTATGTCATTCAAGGAGACTTTATATTCCAATACCTGAACTGCTGGCTTAGTGACAATTTTCACACATAAGATAAGGATAGTATGTATCTCGATCTTAGTAAAAGTTGATTCCTTATCAGTGTTTACATTTGATGCACTCACAAGTTATATATTGAATAATTCATTATACATTTTGCCTGAAATGGACATACAGCTTACTAATTTGTCTGCTTCCTTGTAAATGTTTACATTAGTCAATTTCTAGCTTTCTGGTACTTTTTACTTGGTTCTTTGTTTCTTAAAAAAATATTAAAGCAAAAGACTGTCTGTAAGTTAAACATTTTACTTGTGAAGGCTGATGACCTCAAAGCCAGCGTTGACATTTTGATATCAGTTAGCTCACCAGTCAAAGCAAATAAAAAGGAATCCTTTCTTCATAGCTTGTGAATGAGGAGCAGGTCCGATGCATAAGCACTAAGAATAATGTCGTGACACAATCAGCAGTGCTGCGCTCTTACCTCAAGATCACTTGAAGTCTTAATTTTCCTTCCAATACTGAGGATTTAACTCGGGGTTTTTGCACTGAACTACTTCCCCTACCCTGCTTCTGATTTTTTTTTTTTTAAGACAGTTTCTAGCTAAGTTGCTCATTTGTCCTGGCTGGGCATAAATTACCACCCTCCTGCCTCGGCCTCTCAAAATGCTAGGATTACAGGCATGCACCACCATGCCCAGCTAAAGTTTAAATTTTATACATTTATTTTATACTTGTTTTATGAATCTTGAATAATGATTCATTAGTGCCTTTGAAGATAGTTTAGCCTGACTGAAACAAAAATGCCACTATTCAGTATGCACAAAAGGAAATAACTAGATAAGTTAAAAGAAATTTGTTTTATATCTCAGTGTAAGGCAGAAAACATAACGAGATAAGAAGGATTTCCAATCATATTCAACTGAGAGAGTATAAGCATTCCAGGCTTGATGTCAGACTTCTGCAGTAGATTAGTGAGGTCCAAGGCAAGGGCTGCAGGGGTGAAGGAGGTCACGGGTGACCTCGGAGTCACAGGAGAAACAAAGACAATGGCTCCAGAGGTCATCTCGTGAGATGAGGAAAGGATGCAGTAGGGAAATAGAACAGAGGACCAAGCACAGACACGTGCTGCTTCCGCTGGAAAGGGGCCCTCCAGCCTCCTCAGGTTGTCCCATAGCTGGGCTGTGACTCGACCTTTTTTGCACACAGAACCCCACTGCAGCTTTCTGAATGTTGTGGGGTTGCTCATTCTGTTCTTGTGCTACTTGTTGAAGCTATTTTTACCAACATTCTGGAAAAGTAAAGACATCCAAAAGGTAAGGAATCATGGGTGAATTCCCAAGACAGTTTTCTTTGTTGGTGTTGTTTCCTACTTCAGCTCTCACACTACTAAATCGGTTGGGTCGGCTCAGGAGAGCCCTGAGATGAGAATTTGAGATTATGGAGCCTCACGTTTTAGGGGAAGAAGCCAGGCAGGAAGAGGGGATGAGGAAGGATGCTCATCCATCGGATGCTCATACGCTGCTTCTCTGGGTATGGCAGAGAATTCTGGAATACAATCCCAGACAGTGCTTTGCCGGCCCTCACTGGCTTCCTTACAGACTGTGTATTCCCTGAAGAACAGTCTGTCTTGACACTTGAGAACACGCGTCATTCCCATGTCTCATGTCCTTCACCAAGTCTTATTTTATACCGGGCTGATCAGGGGAGTAGCCCTGACCTTGAGGGGCTTCTGAGCAGCACTTGTGATATGAGCTCTGTCTCCAGGACACAGCACACTCTGAGGGAGCACAGATATCAGTGTTAGCGTCAAATGCTATTCTGTGGCAGAGAACATCAAGTGTGGATCTAGCAGATGAGCCCTTTCTAGTACTCTTCATAGCACAAAATGTGGCAAATAATTGTTCGCTCATTAAGTTAATAAAAGGAGGGAACAAATCCTTGGTAATTCAATAGAGAGTCATATTTTTCTGCTATAACGAGTATCTAAGCGTCCTTGAAAGAGAAACAATGAAAGTGAATCCAAGTTTTTCATTTTATTCCTTTTAAGTCTCAGCCTCAGTGTGGAAGCAAGAGGGGAAGGAAAGCGGGAACATTCACAGGTATGGTTCTTGGTTTTTTACCAGCTTTCTAAGGGTGCCATGTCTTACCCCTTCCGTGAGGTTCTGAGTCCATGAACTCTGAGGGAACCACGCGATAAACACATCCTCCCTTAAAGCATCAAGCCCTCAGGGGGGAAGCGCACAGCTGTGAGACACTTCCCAGAGTCCCGGCTCCGCCTGCCGTGGGTATAAAGCATCAAGGGCCTGAGCAGTGAGTGCAGCCTACCAGGGGCCCTGAGAAATGTCGAAGGAACACTCTGGCAGCTTGGGAGTGAGAACGTCGGTCTCTGATACTGGATAAAGCAATTTGTTCCAGGGTGCTCAGGCTCAGCAGTGAGATGCTCTTGATGTCTATGCTTCACAAGTTGGTTCTGAACGTGACCCGGGGTGACGTCTGTGAAGACTTTCAAAATGAAGCCACGCCTCAGAACAATATTAATGTGATCTCTCATAATTTTACTTTGTTTACTGATTCTTTATTATCTTCCAAGATTTCCATAAAGGGAAATCTATATGGTCCCTGTGTTTCTATCTTCACAAATGCAACCTGCTTCCCTGGTTTTCCACATCAGAGAACATGGAAGACAGAAGAAAAGGAAAGCAGGAAGACACTTTCTCTTCTGAAAAGACGGTTGCTCCTCTCCCTTCTTTCTCGGCCCCTTTGCACCCATGTTCCCAGGGATCCAGTGCAGCCAGCCCTAGTTGTCTGAGGTATGTGAACACGCACAGCAGAAGGTATGCGTCTGGGGAGGAACTGCGGAGTGTTTCCGTAAACTGTGCATATAGGGCCAGGAGAGGGGGCGGCAGGCTTTAGGGAGCCCCACTGTCAGTAGGACACTATGGTCTACTTTCCTTGTGCTTTTCATGGCTACAATTTGTACTTTCTGTTTCTTAAAGCCCAGCATCTTGATTCCACCTACTTTCAGCAAGTGCTGTGTCCAGATCCCCTGTGTGAGGTGCGTAATATAAGTGCTAAGGTCAGTCTGGTTTATTGGACATCACTGCAAGATGCTGCTCGTTCTGTGACCCGGTCGGCATCCCTAGATTTTGAGACAGAGTCATCATTCACTCTGACACTGACTTCTCAGCAGTTTTTCTAGGACCCTTAATTCCAGACCCTCTGCTTGAGCTTCTGCTGCCTCCGTCCTCCATTTTCTTGGCTGACCAGGTCATTTCTTTGTTTGTTTGTTTTGTTGGTTGGTTTTCTTGAGATAGGGTCTCACTATGTAGTAGAGACTGACCTGGAACTCACTATGTAGCCCAGGCTGGTCTTGAACTCACAGTGATCCTCCTGCCTCAGCCTCCCAAGTGCTGGGATTACAGGCGTGCGCCACCACGCCAGGCTGGATCATTTCTTTATTAGACTCAGTTCTTCCCTCATCACTGGCTGATACTCTAGCCCCAGAATCTACTCCTTCCTTAGATTCCAAATCCCACTGGACCATTTCCTCACCCAAATGTATGGATTCCATCCCTTACATCACATCACAGTAAAGAAAGAAAGAGTGTGCTTTTCAGAGAATCCATTCCAGTGAACAATACTGGTAGCCTATCTGCTTATGTCCCAACAACCAGAGGCATGGGCATTTCCACCTGGCAATATCTGAAATCTTCTGGAAAGAGCCTTGGGCCAAGAACACACTCCCTTCCCATTGGGCACAATATGGACTGAGCATGGTTTTTGCCCTTCATTATTCTGAGGCCACACTAATGGACATGTGGCAGGCTCTCTCATATACTGTTGTAACCCCTGGCTTCTCAGCCCCTGCAACCAGGCTTTCTCAGAGAGATGAGTCAAAAAGAAAAGTGATTTTCTGGTGTGAGAGGAAAGGAAAAAACAAACAAAAAAACCCCAGCATCTTCTCCAAAACAATTTAAGCTAAACTACCAACTGAATGAATCAGGGGAAAAGTCAGTCAGTTGCCAAATGGCGGAACTCGGCAGTGTCACTGACTTTTTGGAAAAGCAAAGACAAAGGAAAGGAACTGTGCATGAATCGGTGACCCCCATATGTGTGGGGAATATTAGAGCACTTGTTATAGCAAAACTGTATCTAGCTGTTCCAGGGATGTCTGTTTACATGGCGAATCCTGAACCCTAAAGTTTCTATCTCCGTTTGTCTGCCGCAACACAATCTCCAGTGCTTCTGTAGCCTACGAGTTGCAGATTTTCCATACCCCCGGCCTCTGTCTTTTCCTGATGCTCCCACTCAATCCCCACCCCAGTTCTGTACCCATCTCCGTCTCAACGTCTTCCGCTTCTCCTGGACCTGTCTGGACTTTAGTCTCCACTCCACTCCTGCCATCATCTCCCCGTCCCGGATGAGGACCTGTGGAGAACATCTTCATGGACCCCAGAAGGAAGCATCGTTCTTCACGTCATGTCGTATCCACCAGCTAAAATACAACATCCTCCCCCACAGGGAAATAATAGAAGGAAACGTGGGAACTGAACCTGTGTGCGCATAAATCTCAAGAGTGCTTTATCCTTCAGTTTCCTACCAATCGTTGCTAGCTGCTTTTCCAAGGTCCATGTTCCAGTCTCTATCCTTTCTGAAGGTTCACCCAACAGTAGGGTTTAAGAGAACCTCTACTGTTCATTTAACACAGAAGTGGCCTGCCTTGAGCGTCCACGAGTGTCTACAACTGATGAGCTCTCAAAGAGACATCCCAGAGGTGTTGGAGTCCAAGGAAAGTCACGGCAGCTGTGAGAAACGTGTACCTTGGCCCTTGTGAATGTCTGCTTTAGGGAGCCAGAACTCTTGCACCCACTCCATGCTGGTCTTTATATAGTTCAAGTGCAGTAAGTGGGAGGCTTCCATGTTCAAGACTTTACCATGTTGTGACTAGGCCACCTCCAGAAAGAACGTGGAAGCTTCCCAGCTGCTAAATAAAATGAGCCCAACAAGATGGCCCAGAACAAAAGAGCTTGGAAAAGAAGAGGCACTCTCAGCGACATGCCAACCAGGAAGTAAAAGCTGTCACCCTCAAGCATTTTATTCAAAGAGACTTTGGGGAGCAAATCCTCCTCTGCTCTGTCACTAAAAGGACATCACCCTTTTAAAAAACAAAGTCAGCAGGCAGAAACAGCACTTTTTCCAGTCTCTTTCTCCTTGTGTAAAACTCAGAAAGAAAATTCCCTGGGAAAGGGTAACTCGCACATCTTCGTTGTTCAAGGAAGGGACATATGTGTAGCGAGAGAGCTGTCTTTCCTGGGAACACCCAACATCACAACGTCATGAAAGACTGTGGGAAGGTGCTGGAGGAGCAAGGGGGGCGTAGGCATGGAGTAGCTTTCTCCTGCCCCTATAAGACACTCTTATCTCACATGAAGTCTGGGAACACTCAATATGCAAAGGAGTTCCTGAAGTTCCAGGCAGAGCCTGTTCAAAGACATCACCTTTATGACAAAACATTCTGCTTTAGTAACAAATGACAAGTGTTGCAGTAAAAAAGCTGGGCTTATTAGCCATAATAATCCTCAGTTCCCCACAGCAGCACCATTGTTTAACGAGAAACAGCACCACTGTTTCATGCCCTGCAGGAGCCTTTGCCCCATCTGAACCACACCTACAGTCCCAAAGTGGGCCGGGTACCTCTGGCTGCCTGTAACACTGATGAAGGTACTATGTTGGGAGGTTTTCTCCTACGGTTTAAAGAGAAAATTCTTCCTCAGTGTTGAGATGGAAAAATTTCCACCCTTACTATAATGCCTTTCTCATGGAGACTATTGAATCTCCCCAATAAATATTCTTAAATAATAGTATCATTAAAGTGTGTCACATTGGGATTATGGCTATTGGGTAAGCCATATATTGTGTTTAGGGAAAGAGAGAAGCTTGCAGATCTTCCTGGTTGCCTTTCTGGGTTTCTGTAAGGTGACAAGTCCCCTGGAACTCATATTGGTACATGAATGTTGAAAACCCCTCAACCCCCCTCACTCCCCGTGGAAGTTTGAGAATATGGGTTCTTCTTCCTGCTACTTCATGATTTGGTCTTCAGGACATTGTGTAGCAGCCCATGCCTTCCTTTCTCATTGACCGCTCCCAACCCTCTCGAGCTATAAGAAAGACAAATCCTGCATATCTAAGAGAGGAAGAGGGAAAGGTACACTTTTAGTTGTTTTGTAACCAATGTCAATGACCAGAGCATCACATCAGTGGCCCTGGGGGTGTTGGAGAAGATGGCTGCTGTGGATACAGGCCGTGGCAGGATACAGTCAAGAACACAGCAGGTGCTGCCACAGACTCTGTCATGTAGGGTCTGATAATGTGTTTCAGAAGCATACTTTTATTTTGCTTTTCATGTTTCCCTACTGGAAGAGCAGCTAAGGTAAGTGTTTTCCCTCCCTGGTTGTTTCTTCATGCTGAGTGGATTGAACTTTTGCACAGTAAAAATGATCATACAGCTGTCAGTGGTAGGAATGTTAATCAAGCCATTGCCTACATCTGGGACAACATAATTCTGAAAAGAAGGAAAAGATACTCTATAGTAAAAAATCATGAAAAGAAGGAAAATTAGCCCACTAGAAAAAGTCTGATACCTCATTATTCACATATTGTGACCCTATTGTGCTACCTCATTTCCTAATGTGACCCTGTCATCTGTTCCTAGACAATGATCGAGGAACTGCATAACTTACTGATGCCATACTTTCAGAAGTGTGCACGCGACTGTCACAGTTGAGCCCTACATATCTGCAGGATGGTTGTCTGACATGGCGTCTTCCTCTTCAGGGAAGGTCAACCTCTCTTCATTCATGTTTGATGACAATATGCGAGATCTTGCCATCTTGGATCATGGGCTTGGTGAAGCCATGCGAGATCTCACACAGATCACTTACCCACATTATTCAGCAGTGAGTCGTGGCCTATGCACCAGCTTTAAAGATATTAGGGGACTTTCCACACAATCCCCTTTTGGGAGGCTGCTACACCGAGTCCACTCTTTGGCCAAAATCTTAGACAGATCCATCATTAAGGAAGAGATGCATGGGGAAGGCAGTAACACTATGAAACAGAAACTACAAAATTAGATGGGTCTCCTGGAGTATGTTTCAGGGTATTTTTCCAGAAAATAAATTGAAGTGCTGGGTACCAATTTATAAACAAAAACAAGTACAAAATTTATTTTGACTATTGCTTTCTGCTTACCATATTTCAGTCTTCTTGTCTACAGTTACCCTACTGTCTGAAGTATATGAAGATGAGGGTTGCAGACAGATTGCAGATTCTATGGAGGCCCTGGAAGGATAGATGGTGGAGAATAGACCCTACATATCTCCATGTGGGTAGACCATCCCACAAACTGGCCTCTCAATTTCTGTTGTCCCATGTTAGGATCCTTTATCTCCTTTCCACTTCAATTACTATTACAAAGGTCATCAGGACCATCTCTGTCATCTGGAGTAATGTAGATACTCTGACATTTTATTCTTTGACCTCATCTCTTTATAATTCCAGAATATGCCCTCAATTCCCATTTCTTTTCAATTCCAGTTTATTAATTTTTTCACCAAGTTCTTCTCCTTATCTCTTCCTTCTGCAAGGTAGACCTCCAGATATTTAAGCCAAGCAATTTGTAAAACTGCAATCTAAGTAGGCTCATCCAACCCACTTGATTCTTTCTGTCCAGAAAAATCTTGCTTTTCCAAACATGTCTACCTTCTGTGACTGAACACTATTGGATTAAAATTCAAAACCAAGTCTTCTGATTCTACAATAAATTCATGGTCAGATCCAGCACTAATTTCCAGTCAGTCACTTTTCATCTTACCCCTCACCATCCTGTACTTCCTCTCACTGAACAGAGCCCATGCAGCTTGGGTCACTGATTCCTTACCGCACTGTCTCCTATGTTACTCCCAGCTGCTCACTAAACTTACCAAACTCCCACTAAACTTACACACTTTGCTCCAACTGAGGTCATTTCCACTTGGTCAGCAGATATCCCAGACTCAGAATTCTTAGGGGATCTTGAAGCCATCAGATGGGAACTTCACATCAAGAAAACTTTAAAATCTGTATCCATCCCTCCCTGCCCTTCCTACCTCCTGTAGTATAGAATATTCCCTTGCAATTTCCCAGCCTCAAAAATAATTTCATTTCCTGAAATAGTTTTTTACTGAGAGCTAAACTCCAGTTCTCACTGACTAATGCATCCTGCCCAGACAATCTTTTTGCCACCCCTCCCTTTGTGGAGCAGCAGACATCTCTCATGTTGTGAAGCTTTTTGTTTCAAAAGTGTTTACACATATACAGAAGCTGATAGAGCAATACAACTCCTGATGGACCCTCAGTTCAACTTTTACAATTGACATGCACCGAGGCATCCCTTCGTTGACACAGTGATTAAATTGTACAACTCCAATGAAGCATCTTAGATGACACTGTACACGATGTGAAGGATTCCACAGTCATTTGATACGTGTCATATGAGGGACACATTCATACACCACAGAGCTGATGAAAAGCGCTGAGCTTTTTATACTTTGGCAATGAGTTCTATTCAATCTGTTAGTCAGCATGAAGGAGACATTTACATGAATTCTCATCCCCAGCGACACACACGGAACCTGTACATTCCTTACAGAGCACTTGATTCCCTTAATCACATGAACCACGGTAAGAACCATAGAAGTAGAAACCTGTTCATGTTGACCAAAACTTGAGAGTCCCATGGCAATATTTTCAAATACCTCAAAGAATTTGCTTTCTTTCCTGTAAAATAGATCTTTTCTCTGCTTCCCAAAATGTCTCAAAATGCTTAATTGGTTAAGCATATGCTTGCCTTCATTAGTCATGTCAGAGGTGGAAATAAAGTCCACCGTGAGAGGCCTCTTCACACTCACAAGGTAATCATTGAAGAATTAGATAAACTTGTAAGAGCACTAAAAATTAGAAGCCATGTACACTGCTGGTGGAAATAGAAGATGATAGTTGTTTTTCAAAACACCCTGGCAAATCCTCACAATGTTAAACATTGACATGCACGAACAAGAAATTCCCCTTCTAGGCAGATACTTTAAAAAATTAAAATATATGTCTACCCAGAACCTCGTGCGTGAATACTGACAACAAGGAGCAAAACCCCACCAAATAAATCAAGAACGATAAAATGAATCCAATAAAAGTTCTCCATGTTAAGGATACCCACACCTTGGGTCGTTCCTGTCCAGGACCTACAGTATCAGATTTCACCAGACAGAGATGAAAGAGGGACAGCGAATCACAACAGGGTCCAGTGGTGTTTCCCCACCTTTCCCCTGGGCAGGGTCAGTCAGTGCTGTGTTGCCTGCCTCAGAGATGTATTTAGTCAGAGGCTTTCAGTGATAATTTCCTCCTATGTACCTAAGTGTTATGACTTACAAAAGGTCCCCAAAAGTCTATGTTTGGAAAGAGGTTGGATCATTGGGCACTTTACAGTCATCAGTGGATTCCTCCAGTGATGAGTTCAGTAGCTGAGTGTGCTGTTGAGATGTGGGACCTGGTCTGAGCTATGTCCCTGGAGGCATGATTTGGAGGGGTTAATCTTTTTTTATTCTTTTTATTCTTTTATTATTATTCAATAGTATGACCACAATGTGCATTCATTTAGCTATAAATGACTCTAATTTCTCATTCTTTATGGCTGAGTAGTACTCCATTTTATAAAAAAACACACATCTTCTTTTTCCAGTCTCCAGTTAATGGGCAATTGGGATGATTCCAAGTTTTATCTATTACGCACTGTGCCATTATAAACATGGGTGCACATATATAGGTGTGGTATGATTCTTCATTCTTTTGGGAAGATACCCAACAGGGAAATAGAGTGATCAAGTGGAGCCTCTAATCTTAGTTTATGCTGATTTCCACACTGATTTGCACCAGTTTACTCTCCCAACAGTGGAGAAGGGTTCTTTTTTCCAAACAACCCTGCCAGCATTTGTTATTGGTTGATTTCTTGAGAGCAGCCATTCTTTCTGGAGTGAGGTGGAATCTCAGCATTATTTTCATTTGCTACTCTCAAATGGCCACTGATGTTGAACATTTTTTCCTATGTTTATTTTCTGTATCTACGTCATTGTTTGAGAAATGTTCATTCATTTTAATTGCCCATTTGTAGATTGGGTCTTTAAATGTGGGACTTCTGCTTTTTTAAAGTTTTTTATATATTCTAGTTAGCAGATTTCTATCTCAGGAATAGCTGGTAAAAAATTTTTCCCACAGTTTGGGTTATCTCTTCACTCTGCTGGTGATTTTTCTTGCTGTGCACAAGCTTTTTAATAAAATGAGATCCCAGTTGTTGATTCTTTGTGCTAGTTCATGAGGTTTTAATTCATGAAATCTTTTCCTATACCAATGATTTCAAGAGTTTTACCTACCTTCTTTTCCAGCAGGTTTAGTGTTTCTGTTTTAATATTTAGATCTTTGATCCATTTCAATTTTAGTTTAGTACATGATGAGAGATATGGGTCTACTTTTAGTCTTTGGCAGGTTGAAACCCAATTTTTCCAGCACAATTAATTAAAGAGGCTATCTTTCCTCCAGTGAGGGTTTTTGGCAACTTTGTCAAAGATGAAGTAGCTGAGTATATCTGGAGTTGTTTCTGCATCTTCTACTCTGTTCCATTGATCTCCAGGTCTTGTTTCTTTACTAGTACCATGCTGTTTTTATCACAGTAGCTTTGTAATATAGTTTCAATTTTGAGATTGTGATATACCCTACCTTGTCTTTGTTGCATAGAATTGCTTTTGCTATTCTAGGCCTCTTCTTCCAAATAAATTTTTGGATTATTTTCTCAATCTCTGTGAAGTATGCTATTGGATTTTCAACTAGCATTGCATTGAATCCATAGAGCAGTTTTGGGAGTACAGCCATTTTCACTGTATCACACTATGATCTGATAATATACAGGGGATAACTTCAATTTCTTTTCACTTACTTAAACATGTTCTATGAGGAAATATGTGGTTTATTTGGGAGAACCACCCATGTGCAGCTGAAAAGAATGTGTATTCTGATTTTCTAGGGTGGAACACTCTATAAACATCGGCTAAGTCCATTTGTTCAAGAATTGGTTGAGTTCTAGTATTTTATTGTTGATTGTTTTCTCTAGTTGATCTATCTGTGACAGTGAGGTATTGAGATCCCCCACTACTGTTGTATTAGTGCTTATTTTACTTTTCATGTTCATTGATATTTGTTTTATATAGTTGGGCGAACTATATTTGGTGGACATATATTTATGTTTGTCATCTCTTCCTGCTGGATAGTTCGCTGTATAAGGATATAGTGGCCATCTTTGTCTTCTGAATTAGTAATGGTTTGAAATTCATTTGATTTGCAAATAGGTTAGCTACCCCTGATTTTTTTCAGGTTTCTGTCACATGGAGTACTGTTTCCCACCCTTTAATTTTCATTCTATGGATTTCTTTTTTACTTGTGTGTTTCTTTTATTCAATATATTGTTGGATTTTGCTTCTTAATCCATTCTGCCAGTCTATTTCTTTTTTTTGGTGAATTGAGACCACAGACCTTGATGAATATAACTGATATATACTGATTTATCATTTTGTCATGATTTATCCTTTTCCTGTTGTGGAATTCTCCTCCTTTACATTTAAGTTCTTGTCCTGCTTGATGGATTTATTCTGCTGGGTTTCATGAGGTTGGACTGCTGGTTTGGTATTCATGAAGCTCCTCAGGTGTTCTTTGTATCTTCTTTCTCCATGGATTTTGAAAGATAGTTTTGCAATGTACATCAATCTGGGTTGGAGATTGTTTTCTTTTAAGGATTGAAATACTTCACATCAGGGTCTTTTTCTCTTGAGGGTTTGTGTTGAAAAGTCTGCTGTGATTCTGATGGACTTTCTTTTGTACGTCATTTGTTTCTTTTCTCTAACTGTGTGTAATATTTTGTTCTTCTGTTGGGTTTCTAGAATCTATGTGTAAAGCTTTTTATCATGACTAGTTGAAGTCCTATATGCCTCAATTATCTGTATATCAAGTTCTTTTCCCCTGCTTGGGATGTTTTCTGCAACTTCTGTGAAGAGTTTTTTTGTTTTTTTATGTCATTTGCACTCTCTCCTGTTTCTTCATTGACTCTGATCAGTCTTAGGTTATTCTTCTTTGCATCATCTAGCAGTTGTTGGATTGATTTGTCATGGTCCCTTGCTATTTTTGAAAGATCTTTCTTTTCCTGGTCACTTATCACAATCCTATTTTATATACCTGATATTCTGCCCTCACATTGGCTTATTCTGCTGAATAAACTTTCACTGGAGTTTTTAATCTCCTGAATATCTGTTTGCCTCTCTTTTATGGATTTAATTTGTTTCCTATGCTGGGATTCCATCATATACCTCGGATCCTCTTTTTTTTTTTTTCTTTTTTTTAATCTGTTTCTGCTCTATAGTTATTCATCATAACTTTCACTATGGACACAATCTCTTTTGTTATTTGAGAAATTATTCCTGATTTTATTTTTTCCAGATCCTCTTTTATTTCCAATTCAGCGAGACCAGCTGGTTGGGTTTCAGAATGCTCCATCTTGTTGCCTCTTGGAGTTGCTGTTGGCAATCTGGAAGTCTGGTTTTTAGACTTGTTTAGGTGTCTGCATGTTTCAGCCAATGCAGTCTGCTGCACCTCTGTCATAACTCTTCACTCTCTCTGAGGGCTTCTGTAGTAAACAGTTCTCACAGAGGCCTCTCTGCTGCTCACCACTGCAGCAATACCTGGGTTCAGAATGACGGCTCAGATCCCCAGGCTGAACTGTTGTCCATTTGGGCCTCTGGCTGGGGCCTGCACATCCAAGCCACTGTTGTGCAGGCTTCTGGCTGGGGTCAGCACCCACTTACCAATGGTATCTGCATGGGCCTCTAGTACTGGAGGATGTATTCCTATTCCCAGATGTTTTTTTCTTTTTTGATCTCTTCTTCCTGGCTGCCATGGATTGATTCCCTCTGTCATACACCTCAACTGTGCCTTTTCTGCCTTAGAGCCAACCATCCATAGAATGAATCATATAAAAATCATGAGACAAAATAAACGTTCCCTCTTTTAAGTTGCTCTGTCAAGTACTGAATCTCCACAAGGGAAAAAGACTGATATACAAATCTACTGCTATCTCTGACTGGTTTTCAGCCTATGGGTTTGTGAAGTGTCTCACTTGCTCCAGAGGCCTCTCTGCCCATACACCCAAATGTCCAAGAATAGACACATCAGTGATTCACATGGGCAGGCCAGGAAAGCAAACAGAGCACTGAGCTCAGTGCTAGAACTGAGGGATGAGGAGATATAGTCTTCTGGACTCAATCCCAGTGCTTTCAGATCCAACCCTCTCAGACAACAGCACACAGCAGACCTGACTCCTCGCCACAGAAAATAAGACCACTACTGTTCTCCACAGCCTCAATTCACCACTGCTTAAACTTTTCAGAAGGTGTATGGCCCTCACCCTCACCCTCACCTGCCATTTCCCAGTCATTGCAGTAGGGTTACCCCAGAGACCTTGAAGTATGGTTGTTCTGTAACTTCTGATTACCAGAGTAGCAGAGTCTTAAACAATAACCCTCTTCTCAAAATGGCTCCTCGCTGTAATACTATGCTGGGTGCCACCATGGGTTTCTTCTCCAAAGCTAGTCTGCCACACAGAAGGAGACAGTTTTAGAGTAAAACCCCATGTTCTATTTGAAGCTTACAATAATCACGGAGTTTTCCTATGGCTGGCACTACTAGCTTGTTGTGACTCCCAAGGCTGTTGGACCCTCAAGGGGCTGAACTTGTGCCTGAGGCTTCAGATCGCCCTTCCTGGGTGACATGGTTTGCTTTCCAGAGTTCTCCACTCTTTTACAGTGATTGATTTCTTTTTCTCATCATTTTTAGTTTTCTTGTAGGCCCTTTTTTCTTTCCTGAAGCTCTTCTCTCTCTTGCTGAGTGATTGTTTTTCAGGTATTTCAATTGCAAGTCTTGGAGAAGCTTTAATTTACTGCCAGATTCTACTCTGCCATCTGAAGACATATTATTTGGGATGGATTTTAATATGGTAATGGTGTAGGGTAGACAACTAGTGCTACTAATGCACCCTAACCCTCAGTGGCTTAGCACAATCAATGCTGATTTTTAACTCATGAAAATTCTAGTGTGAATATTTATAGTCAGCCAAGTCTTCTGGAGTCTAAACATGACTTGGGGATTCAGCTCCTTCAATTTTTGTACTTTGAGTTTCATTTTATTTGGGTATTGCTCTTTCTCTTCAATACTTTCAAGTTTTTCCCTCTGTTGTACTCATCACAGGAGGAGGATTCTCTTCTGCACGTGCATTGCTAAACATGGAGATCTCTGTGGGGCCACAAAGGCTCCACACATTTGCTTTAATCTTCGTGTTTTACTCATATTGCCAAAAGGCTATTCTTTTTTTCTTCTTCTTCTTCTTCTTCTTCTTCTTCTTCTTCTTCTTCTTCTTCTTCTTCTTCTTCTTTTTTTTTTTTTTTTTTTTTTAGACCAAACTCAGGACCTAGTGCCTGTGAGGCAGGTGGCAGCACCACTGTACCACTGAGCTAAGTCCCCGACCCCAACCAACAGGCTCTCCTTACACATTTGCTCCCACACTTTAAGGTACTGTTTTGTTTAGGATTATCGTCTGCAGTAGAAAATCATTTTATTGTTTTTCTCTTTCCAGTCACAAATTACATTGCCCCTCATCTACGAATTACATAGCCATCAGCTAGAAACACAGACGATGTATGTGTATCTCCCATTTTTCTCATTGTCTGAATACCCAGAAGTTCTCTCCACATGCACTGGAGGGTCAGGCTTTCTATTTTCTTTTCTTTTTTTTTCAGCTTTAATTGAGTTTATTGGTACATTTTAGGGATACAGTACAGTTACATTCATTGTTCTATTTTCATACAGAACAGCGTTGCAATCTATAAATTCTCAATTGCTGGAAAATGCTAGAGAAAGCTTTCCTCCACCCTGCATGGAGATAAAATCATGTCTCTTGCAACTCACTGGTGCACTTTCAAGCTGACTTATACCAATGTCCTTGAGGTTTCCTCAAAATTCACTGGGAGTTCAGAATAAGAAGCAGCCTTCGGGCAATGTAAGTACTAAACATAGAATGCATTTCACTGATTTTGAAATGTTTCCCTACTAAGCAATACATCATCACCCTCAAAACATATTTGGGAGATACTTTGAGCTCCTTTCCCTAGAGGAAAGTTATAAACAAAAAGATCTTTTTTTCTCTATAATCCTTTAAAAGCAAAATGAAAAAGTTTAAAAGTGTCATATGTCCTTTAAAATGGCAAAGTTAAAAGTAGTAGAATTTTAATGATTGATTTTAAATTGAGCCGTTAGAAGTAGAGCAACAGTACTAAAAGTTGTGTTTTCTTTTGTTTTCCCAGGTGTTAGCAATCCCTCCCGGCTTAACTGGCTGTGTTTACTCCATCCTCTGGATCATTAATAATGACAGTAAATAAAACCCAACCTCAGGAGTAGTTCTTTTAACCTGACAGGCACTCATGAAACAGTCACACCTTGAAATGAAGAAATACCTTCAGCCAGAACTCACTAAAGTTCTTATATAATAACTTGGTTCTGTAGTGATACAATTTATTTTTATTTCATTTTTAACAGGAAAGTCTTGGCAAAGAAAAGCACAATCCCCAGTTTTCTGCTGCCCTGGGCACTCTCTGTCAGTGCCACCCACTCTCACACGGCTTTCAGTTTAGTCCTTATTTGGGAAAGCATTCTACCTTCCTTTTGTTTAAACATTTTTTTAATATAAGCAATGCATTAAAGGAAACAACCCGACACTTTGGAAAGAAAAATAATCTCACTATCTAGGGAAAATTAAATGCATTGATTCAGTATGTGTCACAGAACATTTTCTATGCATGGATTTACAGAGGTATTTCACCAAAACTTACCTACTTAAATTACGATAGGCTGATTTTTCCTACTTGTATTAATACATAATAAATTTATCATGGTATTTACATAATTACCACTGAAGCTGTTAAGAAATAGGACTTTATGGATACTTTTGAGTCAGTATCTGTGCCTCCTTCTGGCCCCATCCCCTGTGCCATCAAGGAATTTGGCATTGCTTTTTCTTGTTGTGCTGTGTTCTTTAGTTTCACAAAATAGGTATGAGTGGGCCAGGGATTTAGCTCACTGGTTCTGGTGCCTGCCTCACAAGTTCAAGGACCTGAGTTCGATGCCCGGTACCCCCCCTCCAAACAAAACAAAATATGTATGAGTATCTACATAGTAGATTGCTATTCATTTATTTATTTATTTTGCTTTTCAACTTTACATGATGACGCTATGGACCGAATTGTATCCCCTTGAAAATCCATATGTTAAAGCCCTACGCACTAATGTGACTGTTTCTGGACATGAGATTTTCAGGAGGTAATGAAAACTAAAGAAGTTCTAAGCTTGGTGCCTTTATTTGATAAGATTGTGACCTCATGTAGGTGGGAATATAAATTAGTACAGCCATATGAGGAAGACTATGGAGATCCTTCCAAAAAAAAAAGGAGGTATACCATGTGATCAGCTACCCTGCTTCTGGGTATATTTATCTCATAAGAGACGCCTCTGTTTATGGCTGTACTATTCAAAATAACTAAGATATGAAATCACTCTAGATGGCTGTCAGCAGATGAATGGATAAAGAAATTGTGATATATATGTGCCGTAGAAGCTTATTTAGCCATAAAGGAATGAGATCCTATCATTTGCAGCAAAATAAATGCAACTAGCAGACACTATGTTCAATGAAAGGAGAGCAGAAAGACAAATATTGCATGTTCTTGATCATATATGAATGTTAAAGAATAGACTATTAGAATATATAATAGTGATTTCTAGTCATGGAGGCCAGTAACGTTCAGGAATGGAAGGTGAATAATTGTCTCAAAACATGGTTAGAAAGAAATTACAAGTGCTAGCATTCTACAGCACAGTGGTGACTATTATTTACAAAAACCTTCATAGAATTTATGAATAATTACAAGAAAGAAGCTTGAAATGCCTCAATGAAATTACTATTAATTGAAGTATCACATTGTACCACATAACTTTGTACAACTGAAATAACTAATACAAAAGAAAAGGATTAGATCTCTCCCGTGTCTCCACTCACAATGTGGGGCCATAGAGAAAAGGTCTCTGTTGATGTGCCAGACAGAGTATTCAGGAACTGGATAATTTAGTACCTTGGTCTTAGCTCACCCAACCTCCAAAAATATGAGGAAAATTTCTACTGCTTCAGTCATCGACTCTAAAGTATTATTATACCAGTCAAAGTAGGCTAACAGAAACGATATGATGTATAAGTGTTATTTAGCACTTGTTTTTTTTTCATTCCACATGATGGTTTCAATGTAATGTACATAGGCGCCAATAGCTACAGCTCAGTATTGACACTACATAAATTTCTTCTTTAAAAACATCGATTTTTCTATCTCCAGGTCAATACATTTAAGTTGTTTGCAGCTTTCTGTTAAAGTATTTTGTAAGTGTTCTCAATAATTACACGTTTTTCCCAGTACTTTGTAAACCTTGGATGTGTGTAGCTATAAGTGCTGTGTTTAGAAGAAAATCTGACAATATTTATTGTATGATTTAACATATGTATTAGTGGTGGATTGAACTGTGTTTCTTAAGAGACATGTTGAAATTTCAGTACATGGACTTAATTTGGAATGGATCTTTGCAGATGTAATTAAGATAAGTTTGTACTCACAATGTGACTCTGTTTTCAGGGGACTTGACAAGGCACACAGAGTTAGACCCGGGGGAAAGGCGAGGGTTAGGGTTAGAGTCTACTAACCATAGAAGCACTGTGGTTGCCATCCAAGGAACATGGCCACCATCAGAAAGGAGCAAGCACAAGGACAAATTCTGTCTCATGTCACCGAGGAAGCAGGGTCCCACAGACACCTTGATTTCAGACTTAAAGTATTCATAACTGTGGGAGAATAAATACGTTAGTGTTGTACTTTGTTACAGCAGTGCTAGGATCCCAACAGAATATTTCACCTAGACATTCCATCTATGTGAACTTTTTCATTAAAAAAAAACAAAGGTCATTTCATTATATATGTACAGAAAGTTTATCTTGGCATAGAAAGGAATAGAGATATGAACAAATAAAGAAAAATAGAAGAGCCTATCAAGAGGCATAAATTCTGATGAATATATACCCCAAAATACTGTAATGATCCTATAAGTAAAAGTAATCATAACTACAGTATTTGAGAATAATTTACACATATACTTAAGTGAGAAAAAAACCAATATGCAGAAAATCATACGTGCTCTGATGCCATATTTAAAAAATTTAAAATATGTGTACAAGGTGTGGGGGGTTATGGGGTGTGTGTGTGTGTATGTGTGTGTTGGTTTATGTGGTGTGTTTACCAGAGTTACTAACTGAGAAGCTAAGACCCCCAGCTGCTGAGGGATTTTGAAATATCTCCAGTTCTCCAACTCAGGGAGGTGTCTGTGGGGTGCTACTGTATCAGGGAGCAATGAAAATCTCTGCGGTCGCAATGTTTGCTCTAGTCTGGCTCTTCTTAAACTTCCAACCAGACAAAGCAATGCCAAGCTCTGCCATAGGTGGCAGAAAAACAAGCTCTAGGTAGAAAGATCCCCCTGTTCTGGACCCAGACCCAGCAATGTCCTTCTCTCTTGCACAGCCCGGGGCTTCTGCATACGAGGCCCTATAGAGCTGTCTCCATTTACTCTAACGATGACTACTTTCCGAAGGTGCTAATTTCTTCTTCACATAATAAATGTTGAATAAATATTTATGAAGGTACTAATATGGCTTAATCTCTACAGAAAGTAGCAGAAATTCCTCAAAAATCTGTGGTATAGAGAGGATTTTGTTTTGCATGCACACAATAAAACTCAATAACTATTTAAATACATAAAGAAGCAATTAATCTGATATTATTTATAGAAATGATAGCACAGATTATGTAAAAATTGTTGGTACATGAAGTCTGTGATATTTCAATATTAACAGTTAATGGCAGTTTTTCCCATTTTCTCTTTGCTTTTTCCTCTCTTCTCACTTCTTTCCTTTCCTGTGAGAGAAGAAAATACCGGCTCATGTATGATCATCTTTCATCAAAATATCTTAGTTTATTACAAGTATGATGTATATGACATATAATGTATATATAATGTATATAATATATAATGTGTATGATGTGTATATAATGTATATAATGTATAATGATATATATACTGTAAATATAACATGTCTTTCTGTCTTTTAGGTTTTGATGTGTGTGTTTAAAATTAACATTAAGCACCATTTTTCAGCCCCAATATTTTGCAACACAAACTGACATTAGAGAACTGTTCCTTAATTGCAAGATTCATAAGGGTAACAAATTATTTTCTAATAGCCTCCAGGACACGACTTCCTGAAAGGTGAATTCAGACTCACAGGGGCCACTTCTCCACACCGCTTCTCAAAAGGACACGTAGAAGCCCCACTGTGACTCTCAGTACTTCATGGGGCAGCAGATAGAGCAGTGTTAGCTTGAAAATAGTCCTAACTCCCAGTCTTTAAGGGCAACTTCATTATATTTGATTTGACAATAGGTGAAATGATTAAGATTAGAATTGTTCTATAAACTCAATGGCAGTTAATTCTTCTGTTTAGTTATCTAATCATTGCATAATGTTATGAGGCATGATCAAAACTATGGTGGATGTTTGTATGTAAAATTATTACAATAAAATATGCATTGCCATTAATGCCCCTCAGAATACTCCCCTTTGACTTCTAACACAGTCATCCCACTTTCTAAGGACGTGCTCTTTCATTAGTGTCTTTAAGGGTGCTGTTGTGGCTGCCTCAGTGTCTCCAGTGAATTCAGAATATTTCCCGTTGGTGGTCATTTTGGCTTTGGAGAAGTGTCACAAGCTGCAGGGTTCCTGACCCAGGGAATCAGGTGGATGAGGACATACGGTAATGTCTTTACAACCCTGCCTTCCCTGGATGTCACCTGCTGGCAGCATTAACTATAGTTTTTCTCCCAGTGAGTAAAGACATTTAAGAAAGAAAACTTCCAAAACGTCTTCAGAGCAGCAAGAACGAAGGGATACGTGTATTGAAGTGAAATTAGGAGGAGTATTGCATGGGCGATTAGTGGCGATTCATGTTTTGCGGTAATTTTTTCGGTATTATCATATATTTTAGTCATATCTCATCTGTCACAGTTCTGGTTACTGAGCCTTGGGACCTTCCAGGAGTAGGACAAAGGGTTATGCACTTTTAATCCTCTCCTTTTAAGTATTCTACAACAAACTAGTGTGGAGGCTCATTGCCCAACATTAAAATTAAAAAGTTCTGGAAAGACTTCTTAACTTTCATTTGTGATACTGGATACTTGATTAGAAACAAATTTAGAGACTGGGGAAATACATTTTCAACATTTACTCCTTATTATGAGTTTATGTCCATGTAACCCAAACTTTCTAAGTAAATTTGTGCCTCCTCTCAATTTTAATAAGATGTTTCAGAATGAAATGAGATATAGTAAATAGAATCAAGACTTGACTTTAACACTATGCCAAGTCTCATCGGACACATGACCTGTAGTACTTATCTCTATCAGAATTTTTGGATTGCTGGATAATATGTGAAGTATCCAAAATGAGCAGGCTGCAAGTTGAGAAAGGATCGAATCCATATTAAATAATCTCTAATAAGACGTCATCTTATGAGCCCAATTTCACACAGTACCTTTGATAGATCCCCCTTTCTTTTTATTGGCTTGAAGAAGTGGAATCATTGTGACCTGTGGTTCCAACGTCCTCTGACATCATTTGGTCTGGGCCCTTCTGCAGAAGACTGAGATAAGAGCAAGGAGACATAATCCAATTACTACTAGCACAGCAACATAAAACCAGAAATGAACCTTGAGATAATTAATATGATTAAGCCAATAAAGTATATCAGAAAATTTATCCAAGATTTGAATAGAGTCATCAAGATTGGCAGTCTATTGGAACATCAATAAAACTTCTTGGAGGACATCAGGATCTCTAGTTATTTTTGTTCATTACTCCTTGTACATGCTTTTCAACATGTTCCCATGGATGGCTAGACCAATTATAAGGTAAAGGGGTAAGGCAAAATAGAGTAATAATGTAATGACATTTGAGTTCTCATCATAGATGAAAACTTTCAATCTGATCTCCCATTCAGAGAACAGTAGTCTCAAGCACACTTATTTGGGACTGCAGCTTAGCATCCATACAATGTTGTGTTTTCCAAGCCTCATCAGCAGTCTTGGTTCAATTATCTATGAAATGAGCTGTTGTTGAGGAGTTGGCTCAAGTTTTCCATAATGTAAAATCTGAGGAGAAGGTATATTAAAGACTTCATCCATCCTACTTATTTCCTTAGTTGGGACAGATTTTTAGTCACATTATCAAGGTTAGTCCAGTTCAATCTGTACCAGTCTATATTACTGACCTTTTTCCCATAAAATTTCTCCCTGGTCCCCAGTCAATAAGTTCATATGGTCCCAACTTTCCACATCTTTCTGGTTGGTCCCTACATACATTCCATGGTAAAGGTGCATCTTTATGAAATCCATCTCATTTAATGTGAGCTTGACAAATTGATTATCTTAACAGGGAAAAAGAAATTTGCTCTCCAGCCACGTGAATGGACTCTGGAGTTAACATAACAAAGTTTTTAGGGCTATGGGTACCCAGGTTTGAGATGAGACTATTCCTGTAATAATAAAGCTTAGGATCCCTTTAGTCCTATGGGCCAGATGACCCACTAAGGTATATAAGAAATAAGATGCAAAGGAGTAGGCCCACGTCTCAGTTAGATTAACTGGTATCCAACTTCAGGCATTTTGCTCATAACCGATAGTGTCTGACCACAAACCTCCAGTTATACAGTGATTGAACACGTAGTTATTATAATCAAAGGAGTTTTTTCCCTCTAGGTGACTATGCCATAAAGAAAAACATAAGGATTATAGATACAAATACCAGTCTGAACATTTTTATTTAACTTTAAACGTAGGACCCTTCCTGTGCTGAGGTCAGATCTCTACCAGTCCATACTTTACCCTGAACAAAAGGCAATCCAAGCTTCCTGGATGCCATTTCTCTATTATCCACTAAAACATGAGCAAAAATCTCTCCCCCGTGTTATTACTTGCATTGAGCCATTTTGCCTTTTAGTAAAGACATCCTTCTACAACATTTGTGTGTAAAGTGCTTCTGTAGACTTGTCCTGTGTTGATGGCGTTCTGATGGAGTTCCACAAGTGGATTTTAAAATTTTGAAATGAAAGTAACAGGATCTAATTGAGCTCGTGGGGGTAGCTGTAGTACCCCTTTCTGTTTTAGAAGTTGTGCTTTAGAGTTTGATGGGCATGTTTGACAATTGTTTGTCTTTGGGCATTAAATCTCAAACATTTTTGTCTGTAAAATTGTATATTTGGGATAAATGAGCTGTATATTTTTGTTTAGACCCACCAACGATCAACCTGATTTTAATCTTGTAAGTTATTGGGTCTGAATGTGGCTGCTGGCACCTTTAGAGTGGCTTTTAGCCTGGGCCATCTGTGAGCAGCAGACCCTGCCTACACTGCCCAACCCATGCCTTCCTCACTGCCATGAATCCTGGAACCTCACTATTTCCCAGATTCGAATTAGCGGGAGTTTCAGGAATATTACAGTTACACCTTGGCTTATAGACATAAATTGTGGGTAAAGACGTCACATTTTACTGCAATTAAAACATTTAACATTTTTAGCATTCTTCTTATTATTATTATCCTTTATTTCCAGAAAATTTAATCTTTTGAAGATGAACACTGTGAACATATTATAATAACATATTTAGAATTTAACCTTTTAATAATAACCAGTGTAAACATTTTAAAGATGTTAAAGCAGTGTTTATTAGGGTGGTGTCTCTCATAAAGCTATGAAAATTACTGGGACTTCCATTAGTGAACAAAGACCAGAATAACTGTTTTCTGGGCGGTTGCTCCTTTATTCACTAAGAGGAGTCTTTTTTAGCAACGTTCCCAAACCTAAGGGTCTCCACTTAATTACTTTGACAATTTTTTTAGCAACTTGCAAAAAACAAATTGTAACAATTAAGATATTATTTGTAACCGATAAAAAATTTTTAGTTATTGTATACAGACCATAGTACACATTATATTTGATCATCCAGCAACCTGGGGGAAAGACGTTCCTGGAACTTTGATAACGTTTATCTGTAAGCCAATTTAAATTATAGGCAAATATCTTTTTTATTATTGTTAGTATAGTCAAAAAAGGAAAAATAATTGTTGAGCTCAAACAAAATAGCTGTACACTTGGACAGACAATCATACAAACTAGCATATACAACAATTCATAAAACTTGGATGCACTCACATGTATTATGATAGCCCTTTATAATGTCTCAGTTTATAACTGTAAATGAGACTAGTCAAAAACTTTGTGTAGGTTAATTCACAGAAATCTCCTGCTTGGTCTCTGGCAAACTCCTGCCTTTGTCCATTGAAATGGAAGTATTGACTAGGGGCAAACAAGTATGAGCAAGATGTCTAACATCATATAGGGTTAGATGGTAAGACCCCAGCACAGGATCCAAAATACCCAACGTAGATGATTCCTGAACTCCATTATTAATACTTTGTTTTAATTCCTTAGCAGTTTGAAGTTAAACACCTGGTGTTCAGGAATAAATTGATTTTGGTTGTTTGGATTGGTCCTGCTTCTGGGAAGCAACCAAGACAAAGGACATGCAGTGCACATGCTTCCTTAACTAGCCACTGATATTTAGACATACAAGGCACAGAATGCTTCATATCTAAGTAGCCTGGTGCTGTAGGCAAGAGTTTCTTTATAGTTTCTTCTGGTTCTGTGTCTTCCTCAGGAGGTGGAGGAATGAATGTTAGGTGACTTTTCCTACTTCCTACATTTTTCATCCTCGTCCTGACCAAAGACAGGATCCTCAGGAGGGGCAGTGTCCACAGGACCCCAAACTGCTTTTACAAGGCCCCAAGCTGAAAAGGTCTTAGGAGCAATAGGCTCTCCTCTGCCCTGGACTCTTGAAATTTTTACCAATCCTATTTCAGTTTTCTAAATCTCAGGTTCCTGCCTGTGGGAACTTAATCTCATGTATATAATAATAGAACTCAGAAACAGCTTTGAATCTAATTCTGATACTTGGAATCAGTTTCTTTTTCTTTTATAAATATAGCCTATTGCTGGAGGCCCTTTCAGCACAAGAGAGACGGGTGTCCTGCATACACATAGTATCCATGCTGTACAGAAAACATGCTCTAGAGAAAGGACCAGGACTTCCTCCACTGGGTCACTTACATGCAGCCCAGCTTTCAGCAAAAGCGAGCCTTCTGTCCCCTTTCTTTCATGAACAAGATTACGTTTAGTTGTGGCACAAAGAAATCCTTTCCTCCCTTGTTCACAAAGCCCCACAGCACTGGCTCCCCTTTCATCAACTGGTCTTTTCTTTCTCTAAATGCTATAGTTTTATTTACAGAAGAAATCTTGTAGATGCTTTATTTATATATGCATTCACTCATTTCATATTAATAAAAGAAAATGATGAAACCCTAAACCTAAAAGCACAATTTTACAAAGACTAAAAACTATTTCTGTAGCTGTCACTGTGCCAGAAAGTAACTAATTTTGCTTCATGTATAATTTTAGTTAAAGTGCCATCTAACATAAGCTCTGGCCTGTTTAAGCAGCTTATGCAAGAGTTGGATATAATTTTGCTTCTCTAGACTGATTCTTCCCCGTTATTCTGGCTGCAGAAACTTTCCATGTGGTGCCAAGTGCTTTACCCTTCACTTGCTCTTACGACATCTTCCAAGCTCACCCTTGGAGTCCTCTTGCTGCCTAACACGCTGGTCTTTCCTCCGTTCCAGTGGAACTTCCCCTCAAGTCTGCATGCTCCCACACGTGGGTGCCAAATATTGCAGGTGATGGGTTAGAAGTAAGGCTAGAGGCCACAGGTAGATCATGCAAACTTTGGGAAACTGGTGAAGACAGGAGGAAAAGACAGAAAGAAGGAATAAAAGCAAGAATAGAACAAACTAACAGCAACAGGAAAATTAGAAGTCATATTCATGCTCCTATACAAATAAGAGCAATTGAGAAAATAGAAAACAGGACAAAAGCAAGAATAAGAAAGGTGAGAAATGAAGAAGAAGAAGAAGAAGAAGGAGACATAAAAGAAAAGAAAAGAAGTCCCCTTCAAGAAGTGGCTCTGCTGTCACCTGTGGACCACTGAGAAGCCTACAGATCTATGTGGATGATCTAAGCGAGTAACCGTAGTCTCATGAAGTTCAGGCTGGTTTCCGCCTGCAAGGCTGGAAATGAACTCTCTGACCTCCTCCAGGCTTCAACTCTGCGTGGTTCTACTTCACATTCAAACCACCCTTCCCACACAGCAAATCCAGGTTCTGACGGATGGTGCTGACCCCACAACTCACCAGCCACTGCAGCCCACTGTGTCTTTATTAGAGTGACTCCTCTGCTCTCTCAGTGGGCTTCAATTGTCAAAAAGCCTTGGAGAAGCCCTCTCTGCTGCTCACCACTAAGCCATCTTCCTGGGCTCAGAACAATGTCCTTTCTGCTTTCCATCCCTGGAGCTCCAGATCCCAGCAGTGGTGGGCTCCGCGAGGCACGTCTCAGGCCAAGTGCCACCTTGCTCCCCCGGGGGCAGTGGTGGATACTGTTGTTTGTTTGTTTGTTTGTTTGTTTTTGACTGAATGTTGTTTTTCTAAAAATTCGATTTTCATTTTAAATGATGGCATCAAGATTTTAAAAGATTGAGTTTCACTTAGGACTAAATATTGAATGATCAGTAGTTCTTTCAGAATCCAGCCATTTAATTATCTGTTCTCTTAAATGTATGACCACAATTTTGAATTTCCTCTTTCCCTCTCATGCAGAGTTATTTTGCTCAGGATTCCAAATGAAAAAATATTGAGAATACATACATGTGTGATTTCAGGAAATGGGTAAAAAGCAAATTATATCATCAAGAATTTTAAAGGATTACATATTTTGCTTTAAAGACCAGTGTTACTGAGAAAAAGAGTTTAAGGCATTTATCCAGACATATGAAAATGTGTTTTAAAACTTTCCAGAGCTCAGCCAGGCGTGGTGGTGCACACCTGTAATCCCAGGAGGCTGAGGCAGGAGGATCGTTGTGAGTTCGAGACCAACCTGGTCTACATAGTGAGTTCCACTTCAGTCTCAACTACATAGTGAGACCCTGTCTCAAAAAAACAAAACAAACAAACAAAACTTTCCAGAGCTCGTATAGACAGGAAATAAATAAGGAGGACATTTGTCCTATTTAATAAATGTAGTCAATATTCAGAACTTTGGGGAGGTGATCGGCTAACCCCCAAACTGAAGATGACCTTACCTTAAATGGTACCAACCAGTTTAGTTTAAAATTGGAACATCAGGAAGCACTGTATGATTATTGCATGTTAACATAAACTTTACAATTGGATTCAAAAATAAAGCTGGGAAGTTAACAACTTCAATCTCACCCTTAACTCATGTGAGTAAAAAACAAAAGCCAGCTTAAACCAGAAGCAGAGACGGTGGACTGATGTCATATTTGATCTTGATCAGAAGAAAATGAAGTGTTCCAGTGGCTATACCACACTACATTGAGCGTGTATGGATCAAGCACATGAACTGGAGTTTACTTTTGCTTCCTACCACCATATAAGCAGTCACACATTATCCCTTTCTTGAGTTCATAGATTTAGGCACATAACTTCATGGTTTCTTTCTCTACCAATTATCCATCAGATCTCATGTAACAGGCCTCATATTTTACAACTGTAGAAAAAGTTATCTTTCACGGAGATACAGAAAATTTCAAACAAAGGTTTCTGTTATCAGAAAGATACTACAAGAACATTGAAGTTTTTCTTTCTAGATTCAATATAAAGGCAATATGCATTATATAGCCCCGGCACAGTGCATTAAATCAGAACGACTGCTGATGTGGTGATGGAGCGGTGATGTATGGCAGGCTGTTTGGGAAACAAATGAAATACAGCACCTAGGAACAGATCGTTTTACCCCTGCTATATGGGCAATAGTAGTAAAACTGAAAAGTAGGTAAAATCCTTAGCTTATGATAAGCTTCATTTCCGGCAACGATTCTATATTCTAAGAAGACATTCACTGCTGATTCCATGAAGCTGGTCTTTGGTTCCTGTCAAAATCATGAGTAATCTTGCAGGTTCTAAGACTTCCACACCCCCTAAAAAACTCACAAATAGACCTATTCAATCTAGGCAAATCTAGATGTGAATTCACTTGCCTCAAGCTTGGATCGGGTCATTGTTACAATTCGGTAGACCAGAGAGTTCCAGACAAATCCTAATGATTGCTTTTATCTTCATTGTCTGCACTTTCTTATCCATATTTACCTTAGTTTGCTTTTTTTGGGAAACAGGGTCTGGCAATGTATTCCAGGCTGCCCTTCAATTCACTTTGTACCCCAGTCTGGCATTGAACTCATGGTGATCCTCCTGCCTCAGCCTCTAGAGTGTAGGATTATAAGCAGGTACCACCACACCCAGCTCAGCCCTTGTTATTTCTTGTAATCACTAACCTACCACATCAATACCCTCGCCTTTTATTATTTGTATGTCCTTCTCAACACCTCATGAAATAGACCACCTATTTCAATACTGTTTATGGTAGTTTTCATTATTTCATTGCAGTTTTAACTAAACTTATATTTACTCATAGTTTACTAGATTTTTTTTCCAACCATACAACAGGTTGTACCAGAACTTACATATTGCTTGGTAAACCTTCTCTCTGTCATGGAAAGATTAGAGTTTCCATTGATATTCAGATCTAGAAATTATTTCTCTGCTCTTTATCCCAACTAAAACATTTGTTCTTTTATTAAATGTAATGATAGTAGTTAAGTAATTTATTAGCTATCTATTTTGATTTCTTAATAACTCAATCTGCATCATTGTTGGCTGGAGTTTAAGTTGCCAGCAGATAAAAATTATTTTAGTTTAATTACCTTTATAAAAAGTTTGATGTAATGCCATATCCTGTTAGGTGTTTCATAAAGACAATTCATGACTGCATGCACTTAACATCAGATATGGGTGAGGTGCTTTAAAATAGTAGTTAAACACCATTATATATGCAAATACTGAGAGGTTGGAAAGACACCATCTTTAATCTCAGACTGTACCAATTAGGATTTTTTATTGCATAGTATTTATGCATGACTAACTGAAGATATGATCTTGACAATAATAAAGGTCTGGATAGTAACATGGAAAATATTTATTATACAATAAAAGTAGCCACTCTTGGGGCCGGGGATTTAGCTCAGTGGTTCGGTGGCCTGCCTTGCAAGGGCAAGGAACTGAGTTTGATCCCCGGTACCACAAAACAAACAAACAAACAAACTAAAAAGTAGTCAATCTTCACTGATTATCTACTATGCAGAAGATTTTACACAAATCATTTCTAAGTTTCACAACAATAGCTGAAAGTATAGATTTTTGTCCCCTGGATATTACAAATGAGGAAACGAAGGCTCACATAGTTTAAGGAACTTCACTGTTACATAACTAATACATGGTATTGAACATTGAGACTAGGATTCCTTGACCTTCAAGTTTGAGTTGTTACTTCATTACACAAAAACAGTGCTAAAAAGGAAAAATTGTAAATGTGCACATAAAATGGTGCATGGTTTAGAAAATAAGACACAACTTGAAAAGTAAAGACTTAATATGGCATTAAGTAAAATTGCCCAGTATTTACCTTCTTTATACAAAACATTATTTTTTTTTTACAAGAGATAGCAATGGAGAAAAAAAGAACAGGAAAAAGAACCAAGACAATTTTAGCACTGAGGCAGTCATTCATTTCACATGAAAGGAGTTGGATTAATTAAATGAGCTTTGCATAGTATAATGTTTCTTAGGGGAAGGGTCTAAAGACCTGCTCAGGACTAAATAGGCATGGCTGTTAAAGGAAGCAAACTTTTCGATGACAACCTTAAGAAGGAACTGGCAGGGAATGAGACAAGCCTCAGAAGACTGGTGTCATTATGGTTTAATAATGAAGGCATTAGCACAGCAATTGTTAAAATTGTATCTGTTCTATCAAGAAGTAAGAATCTAGATAGTACGCAGTAATTAAAGATTGACTTTGATTTAGATAATCCATTTTAATTGCATTTTTAATTGTAGTGAAAATTTTATGAAGTACCATCTGAAGAAAATGCTGATGTAGAAAGATTAACTAATCAAGATCATGCCATTACATTTGAATTACTAGAAAGGTGCCGTGAGTGGTAAGTGTAAAATACATCTCTCCACTAACACACAAGTCCCTGGAATCTCATCTCACCTTCTGGGAACAATGTATAACAAATTAAATCTGGTTCATGAAATGTCATACAATCTGGCAGCAAGATTCTAATTGATGAAGAAACAGCTATTTTAATGATTCTTTAACAACCATAGAAAATTTCAATTACTGGGAACCATGACGAAAGCTACCTTAAGGAGACAAAATAATTTCTAATAGTTTTCTTTATCTAACTTAGAGATCCCAGTGGACATTTTCTGACCTGCTCCCACTCTTTTCTGCTTAATTCAGTGGCATAGATGAGAAGCTGATTTGTTCTGTGAGTTTTTAAAAATCATATCCAAAATTGAGAAATGTAGCTTATGGTATTTGCTTCACCTGGATAACCACTCAGTCACACACTCAGCCTTATGAGTTCAGCAATCAGTCGGTCCTGAATTTACAGCCTTGAAGTTTTCCTTTGGGGGCATCCTGACGTATATTTGTGTTCCTCCGCTTGCCAATCTGTAGTGCAGCACTTCTCAGCTTTTATTTTAAAAGTATAAATTTAATACTGGTCTCAATTAAGCAATGGGATGACCTGTGTGTTTAGTACACATTCTGCTGTTGAGTGCATTGTACTCACTTCCTTTTATTTTGACCGATCTTATGAGTGTTGTAATATACATTGACCTTTTGAGTGTAATAGCTCCATTTAATGCCCACAAGTTTATACACAAATCATTGAATAAAGCCAACAGGGTTTGTATATGTGCATGTATAAATTTATATCCATTCATATCTATTTATATTTATAATTGTAGATATGGATATAGTCATTACTCCAAATATTTTGGGACAGAGCTGAAACTTGCTTTTATGTCTAATGAGAGAAGTGTGCTAATTATGTCTTGAGTCTTAGATTTATATTTTAATTTTCAGAATTACGACTATTAAAATTAAGATTTTGGTAAAATGAGAATTGCCATGATGTAACTTTTGAATTACAGTAGAAAGGAAGAATAAAAGAGTTAGAAAAATAATACAATTCAATAAAAAGTTAAAAGTAATTATAATTGAGCCCAAATTTGGTAAACTTTATTGGTTTGTCCTAAATACTGTATTTTCTGTTAAAGTCATGGAGTTATATAATTTTCCAGTATTATAAGAAATAGAGATATTTCTGTTTAAAAGTATATGATCAATGGAAAAATATATGATTCCACTACAATCATAATAATATAATATTGGACAGAAGATAGGGCATTTTGAACTCAAAGTAAACTAAAATTCTTTAGCTTGCAAATAAGCTACTAGCCCAAAATTCAGAACATCAAACAATTTTTTAAATGAAAAATAACAGTGAATATTCATTTGAAAATAAAGACAGAATGTAAGCAGGTAGGATTTAATTAATCAGACTGGAACCCAGCCAGGCCTCTTCAGCTAACATCTCTGCTCGTTAATAGATAACATTATTCCTGCCCTGCTAAACCCAATGTCAGGAACAGAAAACATCCTTGATTCCCTTCTTCACTGGTAAATATCCAAAATTAAATAGGGTATTAAAACACTAGCATTCCAAAGAAAAAACGCGATTCTCTGTAAAAGAGGTGTAGCTTCCTTCCTACTGTTAAAATGTTGCCACTGGGAAAAATGTTATCTAGAGTACTATTTATTACCCCCGTACTTTAAAATATAATTTGAATGATCTGATAGCTTTCATATGCTATCAGGGACCTGACACATTTTTTCTAAATATCTCTTCCTTTCCCTGTTCCAAGCTGCAGCCGATTTTTACAGGAACTGAATCTTTGTGCTCCCTCCTTATCCATTTCGATAACTCAGCAACACATGCCGGGTCCGAGCTGTGTCATTTTCCCCGCATTTCAAATCGCAGGGAGAAAAGGAGTCTTTTTCCCTGTGTTAGAGAATCTAGAGATGCGGCTCCGGGAGACTACTGTGGCCCATTCCCATCTCACAAAGAAGCTGATTTGAAGGGATGACTGACCCGGAAAGGGCTGAAAGTGTAGCTTATAAGACAGAGTCAGTCTCTGCGCTTGAATGTGTGACTTCAGTCCCTAAAGTCTCAGGAGCTACATCTTTATTTCTACCTTCCCAATCCTGGTGCTTTAGTAATTCCTGTAGTCCTGCTAACTGTTCTGATACTCCACTCCCCACAGAGATACTCTGTTTTATCTAATTGGATGTTATCAGTTGCAATAAAAAAGTTCTGTATGATAGGCGAAGCACAGAGGAGCTGTATAAAAAGGTTAGCAATATTTTCATCCTTATTCTTCAAATAAATAACTGCCACCTCAATATAAGTCTTGTATACTTATTTTGCCATAAGATTTCATGGAGGAAAAACATATAGTGCATTCAATATACCACTGGACTTCATCTCACAGAAGTTTTGGCCTCACCTGACCCTATTTCAGTTCCATCAAAGGACTTGGAAAATAAGGCAGATGTAATAACTTTATTTAGAAATCTACCTAAATTTGAACAAATCAGATCAAGACTTTAGAGGAATTTTTGTAAAGTTCACACATGTACGTAGTAGATGAGAATGGGAAGTAATCCCATTTCACGGAAAGGTTTCCTGGGTGCCCCTGAAATCCATGAAACTTAAATCAAGTAATTGTAAATAAACTCACATCCTGATAATTATCAGATTTTTGTGGATTTAAGTAGATCAAATATGTATGTGTCCTTCATTCTAAATCATTTAAATTTTAGGAAAGTCTGGAAAAATAGCATACACTCAGTGGACACTTGCCAAATAAAGTAAATATGTGTTGCTTTATATATTCTATTTATCGTTGTGTACAGCTTATGAGAATTTATTGTAAGATCAATGGAACCATGCGAATGTCTTAAGACATTCAAGCCATAGTATTATGTGAAATATGGAATATTTTATAGCACAGTTAAAATCAGTAGCTGAGTCTTATTCCCCGATCCTTCCACACTAAGTAATGGAGTCTTACATAGTGAGCGTGTAAGATTTAAAATGGTACCAAAAGGGCTGGGCATTTAGCTCAGTAGGTCTGGCAGCTGCTTCACAAGCACAAGGAAGGACCTGAGTTCTATCCCTGGTCCTAAAAAACCCAAAACAAAACAAAATAAAATGGTACCCCCCAAAAAATCTAAGCCAGGGTCCCAAATGCTAGGAATTATGGAAAATATTAAGTCTTTCAGTCTATTTATTATGTAGAGAGCTAAGATGTGTGGAAATGATGCTAAACAGCAACACACACCAGCTCATCATCTCACCTTTCACCTATGCATGCAGGTTTGGCGACACACCCCAGCTACCTAGTTAACAGCCAGCTAGAGGGGCTATGCTAGATACAGCTAATAAACTTTGTCTTATGTAAGGTGTACTACGGCAGCTGGATTCCAAACACCCATCTGGGCTGGGCTGCCAGAGAGGTTTCACCTGGCTGCGAAATTTTCTATTCACTTTCACAATAAACTAGAGGGAAGGGTGGCTTTGCTGCTTTATTCCAAAAATTTAACTTTAAAAAGAAAAAAAAATACTATGCGAAATAATTATCACCATCAAATATTTATGAGTATAAGATATGTGGCTATGTCTTGAGGATTTTACCGTGAGGAAAACTTAACAGTGTGTTATAGATACCAGTGGTAGCATTATTATCAACTGCCTTCAGGCAGAAGGAAAAACCTTACTGGAAAATTCCTGTTTTCCTAATTATTATTAGGATGTACAGAGTGGAGCTGCTCTTGGATGTTTTGGACTAAGTTATCCACTGGACTTTCCTGCTAGACTAAAGCACGAGTCATGGTTTGTTTCCTTTTTCTTTGTAATACCTGAGCTCTTAATATTGATTTTCTGAAAAGTATTAGCTAATCCACAGTTTGTTTCCATTCAGGAGCTGTAATCACCTCATGCATGGCACAATGTGTTATTCACCTTTCATTTCATAGACTCCTTCATGACAGCCACAGAAAAGCACAGAATCTTTTTTTCACAGAAAAAAATCTGATTCAACAATTTTGAGCAAACACTGCATTACAAATATTAGGATCTTCATCATGGTGTTGAGAAACACTGGCCTTATACTTTTAAAGAACTAGGGACATTGTCTGGTATACAACCTTCGATAAAGGTGAGATTATTATTATCATCTACATCATTATAATCATGTCTTTAGCAAGATTTAATTTTTAATACATCTTTAATTTATACAAGCATATCAGGATTATTCATTACAATGTCTCCCTTAAAGTACCATCTATGGGGCAGCACTACCAAATTAGGTTTTAATTAAATACCAAAAGATGATATCCCCTAAGCTTCGTTTTTCCAAAATGTAAAGAAGTGTAATTTCAATCACCTTCATTCTTAGTTTCCATGACGGTCTGAAAATTAGTTTTATAGCTATTGCATAAGGGCTTGACATAAGAAAAGAAAAATCATAGTGGGTCTTTGCAAAATATAACAAATTATTGATTTGAAATCCTACTTAGGCACAACAGAATACTGTGTAATCAATTACATTTGGAGGTTTAACCTATAGATAGAAGACATAGAAAAGCTGAGTTAATGACTTTTTCAACTAGCCAAATGATATCCCTGGGGGGAGAAATGTAATCCTTAGGTCTGTCAATGATTTCCAATTGTTGCTGCCACACTTGCTACTGGAGGCAGTGCTCCCTATTGCTAAGCCAACAAGCTACTCTAAACTATCACTTAAGTTTCCCCAATAAAAGACCAACGCCAGCTATTTTTCCTCTCTCTTCCAAATACCACTGATCTTCCTATTTCCATGGTAACCGACTCCTGCTGGCATGATCAAGAAAAAAACTGATTTGGGATTTTAATTAATTGCTTAGAAATGGAAATGTAACAGGGACTGGCAGTTCAACTAAGCACAGTTTGCAAAGTGAATAAAAATAGAGTTTCTGAAATACTTGAAATTGTTTCAGTGGCTGTACAACATCTTTCACTAGACACCTTAATTTATTCCATTCTCCAGAATAAATCTGCCAGATGTACTAAGCCATTTTGTCAACACAAATCATTTTGGCAAATACTGTAATCCCTCTTCTAAACAAAATGCCATATAATTTAAAACATCTAACCCATCAGTGTGAACCCATTGGGTCTCATCTGAAAATACCCTTGAGATATTAGTAGATCATGTTTAAAGGTGCTACCATGCCCTATTTGTAAAAGGGTGACTTTCTTCTTGCTTTCTTAGGTAAACTCCTTGAACTTCACCAGTAGGACCAGTGAGTCCTACTTTTGGTAGAAACTAAAGTCTTAAAATCATAGTTCAGCACAGAAACTAAGACCATGGATTTGGATTTGGGATAAGCAGATTCAAATCTTGGCTCTTTAATTTACTACCTGTAATACCTAGAGTAGTTTCTAAAGCAATTGGATCTTGGGTTTCTCGTATGAAAATTGAGTAACCACTTGTACAGTTGCTGTGAGGATTGCACACGTTAGTAAATGGAAAATCCTACAAAAATGCTTAGAAGACAATAATGGATGGATTTCACAAGTATGTTATTAATTCGTGTGCCTTATGATATGCCTAAATGTGAGCTCTAATTTATGTCTTATAATACTTGGTTTTATATATTCTCCTTAGATCTGTAATATACCAAGAATTGTTCAAAACACTTTTATTACAAGATATGATCTGTTTTTTTCCTTAGAGAAACGCAGGTCCCTGTTATAAGATGCATACAATGAACACATCCAAAGCCAATTAAATGATTATTAAAGATTTTTAAAGTAAATTATGCTCCAGTAAAAAGAAGTAACATATCTCCAAAATATTTCTAAAACAGGTATCACCTTGGTTTAATTTTCAAGCTTGTTAATATGACAATAAGTGATAATAAATTCTCATAGGCAAAAAGAAGACAATGATAATTAAGCAAATGTTATTTATTGCAGTCAGTTACTGGAATTATCTCATGAGATATTAGAATAAATTTTCTGTTACTATAAAGAAATACCTGAGGCTACGTGGTTATGAAGGAAGGAGGTTTATTAAGCTCATAGTTTTGGAGGCTAAAGCCCAAACGGCATTATGCCAACTTTGGCAAGGACCTCAGCCTGGGTCACAACCATGCCTGATTGCGCCAATTCATCTTGGTTGAAAATGCAGCTGAATTAAGAGGTCCTAGAAAGGTGATTGGACTATAAATGCACTATCCTCACGGGTGAGCAAACTCGCAGATGAGTCAATAGCTGAATGGGCTGGTGGGAGTGGGGTTAGTTGGATGAAATGGGTCATTGCGATGTGACCTTATGGGCTATAATTGGTCCCAGGGCCCTTCCTCTCTGGGTCTTCTATGCCACTAGTTAGCAGCTTTCCCCAGCCCTGCCCTTGCATCGTGACATTTTTGCCTTGCAGCCAGCTGATCATAGAATAAAACTCGTGAAACCACGAGCCAAATGAAACCTTTCCTTTAAACTGTGGGTGTGAGATATTTCGCTCCACTAACAGGACGGCTGATAAATGCACTGTCGGCATCATTGTGGGTGCAGGCCAGAGGGAGCAACCACACGGCAAGATAAGAGGATGGAGGGCATGAATGGCCAGTCTTGCTCATTTTCTGACAGTTCTCTTAAAAATAATCAAGGTCTCAAGACAACTATCTAAATTCCCTACAAGAGCAGTGACACAATGACTCAAGGACTTCCACCAAGTTCCATCTCTTACCATTAGCACACGGAGGGCTAAGCTCATGACAAATGAACACTTGGGAACTACAGTACATGCAGACCAGAACAAAGTGACCTGTGCACATGGAATTATCATAGCACATATATATGCTAACATGTGGCTAGAACTCCAAAGGCGGCATGTTGAAACATATTTGGAAGAACAATCCTGACTGAATACATCATTCCTCATTTATTAACTAAGACTTTGAGTATCACTTATTCCATTCTTAGAGTCACTGTCATTACTACACACAAAAAAGAAACACACTTATATTGAGCTAGTTACAGTATGGGATAAATATGACAGTGAATATTATTTTGTGCTTACTATGAAAAGAGATCTGTGATCTCCTGCCTATAGAAACAAGGATTCATAAATATTACAACTGACTAAACCACAAGGAACAGTACTGGCAAGAATCAGACATGAGTTAGCCTGGCTTTGTCCTTTGAGCCACCTCTCCAACTAAACTGCATTTTTCAGCGAGCACTTCTCTGACCTCACAGATCAGGGAAACGCCCTTGCTAGATGTTCTCATAGAATCTTGTACTTGCAACTGTGAAACATTCATCACACTTGTAATTGCTTGTCCCATGTGTCTCTTTCTTACTAAATTATCTGCATGAAGCTGCAAACAATACTGTCTAATTCATGTTTGCATTCTGAATATAAGGTCTGGAGGAAAGTAGGGGGTTGAATAACTTTTATCTGTACAAGTGAAGTTGAATGATTACTGGTCTTCAAAATATATATTAAAACATAGGCATATCTGCCAATCATGCAATGTCTTACTAGCAGATAAGCTTCATGATGTGGCCCAGCTTCTAGAAAAGAGTCTGGTGCAAGATAAACACTCAAGATATTTTGAAGATAAATGAATGAGGGAGTGAACAAGAGACATGTGAAAATATGGTTAATATTAGAAAAAGTAATCCTAGGCTCTGAAGAAAGAAATGATGCATCACTGTTTAGGCAAATTTTTTTTCCTTCTAACAATATCAAACTTATTTTTAGCCAGAAATATGCAGATTAAGGACATATCTTTAGGTTTTGTGGTAGCTTATAAATTATATTGTTCTCAGAATGGTCCCAGAAGCAATCACTGCTTTCATATTCAAGGTACCAATAAGATTGAGTGATTGTTATTGACTTACACTGCTACATTTGTTTCCCATCATGCCAAGCAAATTTGCACTTTTTTCCTTATACTACTTGTGGATTTGCCTGTTCCTCTTGTAAAACTACAAATTGTTTTTGGTGTGTCTGCTTCCTACTTTGCTTTTCACATTTTTGTTTACGTCTTTGATTTCTGTGTATTTGCAAGTTTGTGACCAGAGCAAATGTGGAAAAGATTTTTATATTAAATGTGGTCATTCTAACTTCACCACTGTCTTCTGCTTCATCATTGTATTATTCTTATTATTACAATTATTATCATTTTTATTAGTATTTCCTCAGCCTTGATTGACAGCCAGTGGGTTTCTCAAGGTCAAACATAAAATTCATTGTACTTATTAAGATAGTATGAATATATAGGGTTAAAACACCACCCACACAAATGTCAGCTACAACAACCCAGTGTGGCTACAGTATTGATCTCTATCATGTTACCAATACTTATCACTAGCATTTATTCAATGTCACAGCGTGATATCTCATGTATTCCCTAAGACCCTACTCTTTTTATTCATTTCTTTACAGATGAAGCAACCAAGGCCCTACAGAATAGGGCAGCTCTTTCAAAGTCCCACAGCTAACAAAATGCAGAGATGGAAAAAAAATGAGACGTTGTGTATCTGTTTGGAAGATACCAGTCTTTCACCCTTATCTTTCACTCTTACTTGCAATGTGAGTGTCTTGGGTACGGCAACCCAATGCGTGGATTTTGGTACGTTTCTCTCCCTGATGGACAACACAGTGTTCAGCAAATTTGACTCTACATAAATAGTTGTTGAGTGAATTCATGAGTAAATTAATGATTGAATCTACAAGAAGTAAAGAAAGAAAGCCTTGGTGCTCAGCCCCATTTTCCCTATTAAAAGTGTTTATCGGAACTTGAGCACGTTTATCTCACCCCACCATTCACATCTGTGAGGTACTGAAATGAAAACTCTGCAGATCCATCTGACACAAAGGGAGCTACCAAACTTTTCCAAGTGGATCAATGTTCCAAAGCCTTGCTTACTGATAAAAGGATATAGGTGGCATGTATGCTTCTGTTTTCTTATCTTTTCAAAGGAGCTTTACAGGAGCATAACGATCATACAGTGAGGCGTCCACGGCTAGGGTGGAGTCAGTTTGGTCTGCTGTGGGACCCACCTGGGACGCTGGGGACACGCTCACCGGTGTGTCTGGGTGGGTCACGGAGGCATGAGCTCGGTCTGCCTGATCCCATTCCTCTTCGTCTCTGCTCCTCCGTACTGACTGTGGCATCCATGAACTGAGCATTTTTGCTCTGTCATGCACTGTGCCATGATGGCCTTGCAGCCAGGTAGGTCACTGTGGCCGGAATCCTTTTCAAATGTTAGTCAACAGCGGGAAAGCTAACAAACACACTGTGTGTATAATATACACTTTGACATTTTGATGTATGTACATACTTAGGGCCATCACTAACATTTGTTGAACTTATCCATTTTTCATAGAATTTCTACCTACCCCTTTATCATCTCTCCTCACTGCTCCCTTTCCTCACCTCCAGGCAACCACTGATCTGCTTTCTGTCATTATAAATATGTTTGCATTTTCTTTTAGTCGGTGAAATTAACTTGAGATTCTTCAAAGTTGTATGTAACAGGAGTTCATTCACTTTTATCACTAATTGGTATTCACTTTCATGGATATACCACAATTTTCTGTACACTTATGGCAAATCTAAGGAAGCTCAGAAAGACTTCATCAGTGGTCATGAAGACCCCAAACTCTACGAGTAAAAAACATAAAGTTACGAAACCCTGGGGTGACTAAGTCTACTTGTGGGAGTGAATCATCTCTCTGGCAAAATTCATTGGTGTACTTGGCAGGCATCAGGTTTGGGTTGTTTGTCTTCATCTTGGCTTGTTTAGGGTGGGGTGGGGGTGAGTCCTGGCTAGAAAATGGACAATGATAATAATGAATGCCAGAAGATGTTATACATTCAAAATAAGACAGCCCCTCTTCAGAGAATAATTCCTAGCAAAGTGAAGAGGAATTCCAAATACTAAGCCAATATGTTCATGTATTTAGATTTCCTGTGAACAAAGCTAAACAGAGTGAGCTCTGAACTCTTAACTCTTAACTCTTTAACTCTTAAGACAGAAGTTTTCCCAGAAAGACCGGGAGTGTGGTTTCCGGCACTGTGTGGGCCACTGTTTAATGAGAACACCTAACCTTGCTGACCACAGCCATTGGAAGCACACTCAAGCTCAGCTCTGCCATTGCCTGTGGCAAGAATAAAGGCACATCCTGACATTCCAGATAGTGCAATAGAACAAGAGCCTCACTGTGGGAAGAGAACTGGACAAGGCCGATTAGCATTGACCACATGCAAATGATTCTGGAAAGATCATAGCAATAGCTTCAATTTTTAACTTTATTTTTATTAGTACATATTGATCGTACACATTGATCACCTCCATCATAGGGAATTTGTACCCATGTATAATCAATCTTAATTCTTTTTTTCCCATTGCTTTTCTTCAACCCTTCTTCCTATCCCCATTTACAAGAGCTTTGTTTTCATTTTCTCTTTCCATCCTCTTTTTTCCGTTCCCTTCCCTCCTTTCCCCGTCCTTACTCCACTCCCCATGTGAACACATTTTTCCTCCTTTCCAATATCTTCTGTCAGTCGTGCTTCTTATTTACCCTTTTGGTTTCTCACACAGGACAGATGATGTGATATTTAAACTTGTGCATCCGCTTTATTTCTCTTAAGGTTATATGCAGTGGAACAATATTCTTCCATAAAGAACTACAAACGAGTCGTTTGTAAGAAAATGGATGCACTTCTATGTTTTTAACAGAATCATTTTAATATTTTTAGTGTTATAAGTAACAAATCCATCTTGAAAGCACACCCAGAACTTTAAAAACTATCAAACGATGGTACATAATCTTCTTTTTTAGTACCGGGGATCGAATTCGGGTCCCTGTTCTTGTGAGGCAGGCGGTGGACCACTGAGCTACATCCTCAGCCCTCTATGACACATAATCTTAATTGAAATATAAAATAAAACCTTTCAATTGCAACACCAATATAGGGTAAATGGTAAATACTAAAGATAGAAGCTAACAAATAAGCTAATGATTCCCAAAACGTGAAAAGAGATTAGTGATGTCTATAAAACTATTTGTAACATGTAAGATTAATACAAACTCTCTACGAAGTAGCTCATGCATGTGCTGCGGGTAGGGCGTGCCAACCAACCTAAGTTGTGTCGCAGTACTTGCCCTCCTACATCATGACTGGTACAAAGTCCTAGTGAAGCCAAACAATATGTTTTACCCTGTGCTCATCTCCCCTTCATACCCTCATGAAGTTTTGCTTTCACTCTGCACTTTGAACTTTGGATCTTGAACTTTTTCTTTTTCACTTACTTGGAAACACCATCCTTTGCCAGAACCGTGTGTGTACGTGTGTGTGCACGTGTGTGTGCGCGTGTGTGTGCAGTTGTGGATGGGAGACGTGCACTGTACAGGAATCAGATGAAAGGGAAGAAGGTAACGAAGTCCCGGCACAGACCGGACATGATTGCTTCACTTTTTCCCGATGGAGTTCTAGGAGAAAATGCTTGAAAGCACAGATGTTTTCTTTTTCTACATTAATCATTTCACCCAAGTGCTCTGTGCCTGCTAAATAGAATGGATCTAAGTGTAGTTTCAGGACTCAAATACTAAGTGTGCTATTTTTCAATGTGATACTCCAAAAAAATCGTGTACTTCCTACCATTTTTATTTTGTGTATACTTCTTTACCCTCTAGCAAATTTTTTTTTTTTTTTTTTTTTTTTTTTC
>NW_022900922.1:3138193-3181228 GCF_012274545.1 Fukomys damarensis | reverse complement strand
TTTTTTTTTTTTTTTTGGTGCCGGGCATTGAACTCGAGTCCTTGCACTTGCAAGGCAGGCCACCGAACCGCTGAGCTAAATCCCGGCCCCTCTAGCAAATATTTTGAAAGTCAAAAAAGGGACTATTTATTTCCCACGCCTTGTAATCCACAATGAAAAGTTTGCCCATGAAAAATCAGTTTGGGCCTGGGCCGGGCGTGGTGGCGCACACCTATAATCCCAGCACTCGGGAGGCTGAGGCAGGAGCATCGCTGAGTCGAGACCAGCCTGGGCTACACAGTGAGGTCCAGGTCGGTCTCAACTACATAGTGAGACCCTGTCTCAAAAAACAAAACAAAATAATAAATAAATAAAATAAAAGTCAGGTTGGTACCAAAAGTGCGGGTGGCCGCGTTTGCACCCTGGATCCAGCTCACATATTTCTTCTGTTTGCTTTCACTCACCACAAAATGAGTCCTTCAGGTCAGTGAAGGTATTTGGTAAGTTGCCTCTGTCAGGAGAAATGCATGATTTCTACTTGACATTTTCTTTCAGTATATCTTTGCAACTTATGCAGAAGCATCTTTTATGCGACGGATTACTGGCTTTACAATTCAGCATTGATTTTAAAGTGGATTGCTTTCAATAGTTATCTGCTATTATCTTTTCATTTTTAGGTTTAAAAAAAGTAAGATGTTGGCTCTACTGGAGTTAATAACTAAAATTTCAGTGTACTTTTACAGGATATAAATTTATGGGTCTCCCTGAGAAAGATCAAACTAATTTAAGAACTTCCCACATATCAAGAACAACATGCAGAAATTTACCAGCTGCTTCTTGATGTAAGATAGGATCTCCTGCTTCAGTGCATGAAATGAATGGCAATTAAAACGTTATATACCTCGAGGACATTAATACGAAGCAGAAGAAAACCACTGCTGGGAAGGTCAAAGTAGACGTGGTAAAAGAAAAGGAGTATTCAATAAAGAATAGCCCACACCATCTCTACAAGAAACGATCAACTTCCTAAAAATTACTGTCTAAATACGAACAGTGAGAGTTGGGCCCTTTTGTAACAGTCCTTCAAATTTCTATTGTAGTCAATTTCCGAATCTAAGGAAAGTTTCTTGGAAAAATAAACTGCATTTCCTTTTCCTACCGGGACAATTAATCCAGGTATCTTGTTCCAGAAGGAAAGCAGGAAGAGAAAAGGTTGGAGGTTGAGAAATGCTCTGTTCCCAACCAGAGCAGGGTTACCTGATTGTCTGCTTAAGACTTTTCAATTGGCATTCTTAATATAGAACTACATATGTCTACCTTCAGTCTACCTTGAAATAATTGCAAACGTGTACAGTCCGTGGTAGTATTATTTATTTCTTGTGAACACCACATCAGTGCATGGACTCTCGGAAAATAACCACACATACTTAAGCAGTCAGTTCTTTGTTGCTGCAGCTGAGAACATGGGTGGGCTATTTTTTTTTTTTTTTAGGTGAGCAAAAGCAAGCTGAAAACTGAACACCTCAGATTGCTTCTGTTTGTTTCAGCCTCTAATCCCTAGGGCTGTGTTCTTTTGGCTGTGCACACCTGTTGATCAAGCTGCTTACCTATAATTATTCCAGACAGCTTTTTGGCTCACAGTCTGATTTCATAGGCTTCATAAATCATACAAATTATTACCGCAATAGAAAACTATAATTATCCACAAACCCTGACATGCCAAAATGTGTATTAATTAGATAAGGTAATAAATACTTTACTACACATAGCTATAATCATTACCTCAAAAGTGACATATATATATATATATATATATATATATATATATATACCATCTTGATATTCTGAAGCAAGTGATTCAATATAATGTTTAATTTATGATAGAATTATTATCTAATTTGATTAGTTAGTGCTTTTGTGAAAAGTTTCAATTACGAAAAATGAGCTGGCCTTGTTAAGTTTCAAACTTAATGCTATGATCATATGAGATCCAAATTATAATTTGCAAAAGGATTTCCTACTGGAGTACTTTATCGCAGTGTATGCTTCTTCAATGACATAAGAAATTTTAAGCCTGACATCATATTTATAATTTTGCTCATTCCATTTCTGCATTAGTTTTAAATGATTTATTCATTATTTAGAAAATTAGGACAACCTCTATCTGGTAGACATAAGCATAATATTTCTAGGTACATAATACTTTCTATGCATTAAGCAAGCCTGAAATTTCAATTAGAATGGAATTTTAAGAATTTTGATGTACAAAGAACATATTGGATTAAAGTGTTGACATATAAGTATTCAGCATATAATACAAGGTACGATCAAAGTGGATATCTTAATTTTTAAAATTTACTACGGTAAAAGATACATTGCCATTAATTCCCTTCACATGATTTACCCTCACTTCAAACCCACGTATCTGATCGTTCGTTCCACTTTCTGAAGCAGTGCTGGAGGTCCTCTTTCATAAGAGTCTTTATAAGGTGTGATTTTAAAAATTAGAGTGAATGTTGCTACTGAGGGCGGCCCCGCAGGGTCACAGGGTGTCCCCACAGGCCTCGCTCAGCAATCTGGCATCGTGACACCGGCCATTCCTCCGAGTCAAAGCGCCCATGAAGGGTAAACGCTTTGAGCTGAATCAGGGCATTAAGGTAGCAACAATAGTGTCAAAAATTCACAGAAAGAGGACTTCTAGAACTGCGTTAGGAAGTGGCAAAAATGGCGGGATAAGCGTGTGCAAAGTGAGGTGGAATATTCTGAGGGGAATAATCAAGGGCCAGGTCTTCCAGTCTAATAGATTTGCTTTAAAGTCAAGCATCATATTTTTCAGTCACACCTGGCACACTTTTTATATGTTTGAAAGTCGAAGGGTCTTTAGAACTGTAACATGAATAGAAGACTGTACTACATTAAAGTCTCTACTACAGTCATATCTCAGTTCATGAATGCTTCTGTTTGGAAACAATTCAATTTTGCTTCCCTTTGTAAATTCCAATCCCGTGACAAATACTACCACGGCGACCTTCCCCACGCAAACACAAACAGCCATTTCCCCCCAAATCGAAAATCACATTAAGTTCGTAAACCTGGATACCACTGTATGTTACTATATGGAAAGCATCCAACTGTAACGTAACATGTTCTTTTTCAACCCAGTCATTTCATATGTACAGCAAAATATTAGCAAAGAATGAATCTTGATTGTATTACAAATATTATGTATAACAATATCTACTTTTATGTGAACTGATACATTTAACCTGCTACATTGAAGTTTTTCAAGCTAAAGTGTCATGAAAAATGTTTAAATTTATGGAGGTGAAAGAAAAGCTAACTAGTCCTCCTTCAAATCTATTCCAAAAACCATTAACGTAGGTAATTCTCATTTAAATAGTGATATTCTCAAGGGACTTCCATGAAGAAATGAAACAGACGCTTCCTACATTTTCCTGTGTAGGTGATTATCTCCATGAATCCTTTAAAAATGAATTCAATGACAACTGAATCATCTGTCTTCATTCTACCTATGTTGGGAAATAATTAGGGAGTGTCATGTGTAAAGGAAGTCATGTTAAAGATAGCACATTGCTATTCCGATGTAAGACAGTCTCTAAAATACTTTTAATGGTCACTCTCATGGAGAAAGTTACCGTTGAACATCTGTGCAACAACTTTCTGTGTCTGTTCTTTTTCTCAACGCTGAGTCTAACATATTTCAGACAGCCAATAAACATGAGTGAGCAAACAAGTCAGCCTGGGATTGAGGAGTTAATTAAATAATATTGATACTACCATTACAAAAGGGTAACTTCGACGAAATGGGAATAGTTCAAGATGCTGCTAATTCAAAATAATGCCAAAAGGTACTAAATACATTACAGAAAAATAAATTAAGAAATAACCACTTAAAGAAATGTTTCTGCCAATATTCAAAATCCAGCTGCCATCATGGGTATTATTTCATTAGAAACTCTTTAGCATATCACAGAAAAGTCAAGATATTAGTCTCAAAAGAATTAAAACCTCGTCAATACTTTATATCCTACATATGCTAAAAAAAACTACAAATATATAAAGCAAATTGTCAAGTTTATAGTTGTAAAAAGTGAGAGTATGGTAAAGCATGAATCAGTTCAAAGACAGGACTTCTCTTTAGAGCATCATGTGGTAATTAGCATGCTAGCTACATGAGGCAGGCACAATCTATAGGAGAGCCCTAAGGAAAAAGAAACTTTCTGGTCATAGATCAGGTTAAATTATTCACAATAATCTTACTGAAAACAGAACAACATTGTATTTCTTACTTTTTTTTTTTTCTCAGAAGCATCCTCAAGTCACTGGATTATAAAATCACTAGGAGAGGACCATCAAGCAGTAAACCTGAGGAGAAAAGAGTAAGCATCATAGTGTGTGGGCTTGTGTTAACATAAGAAAACTCTCAAGTTCAGAGTAAGAGAGACATAAATCAAATCTTTAAACTTATCCAATAACTCAGTCTACTAGGAAGAATCAAACAACTATCTTAAATCGAGTCCTGAAAATGCTGCAACTTTGAGGGAAAAACAAAATTTAAAGTGGAGGCAAGCTACCCTCCCCATTCCTAGAGAACTACAATTTTTGTTCCAACTGTGGAGAGTAGCAGAAAAAGTGGAATCTTTATATACTAATTCAACTGGACTCACTTTTGCCATCGTACATGCTGAAACTATGAAATTGAGACTCATGTCTGGAAATCTCAGCACAGGACCTGATTTCACATTTTTCAGTATTCTTATATACTTTTATTTTTAAATAATTGATTTAATCACTCAACCAATCATTTAATCCAGAGATAAAAGGATTTCTCCATGCAATGTTCTAGGTAAGCCAAATAATGGGGAACATTTTCCATTCTCAAAATGATCTCTCCTTTTTCTTCATTTTAACCTAGATGTTCAAGAGCGTAAGAATACTTCAGAATATATATGAGTGGAGGAAACAAGCCTAGTTTAATGAGATGAACTATAATTAACAAGATAAACACCAAGATTCTCAGCTCTGGGCTTCACAATGGCCGTGGTTTCTGCCTCTTAGGTTAAGCATTGTTAGAGGTTAATGGAGAACTCAGATATGCTAGTAAATCTGCAGAATGTAAGAGACATAAGAAATGCTGCACCTCCCAGACACATCTGTATTTGGAAGTGGTGTATGTACTGTCTAGAATTCAGTTTTGTAATTGATGAAATTGATGGACCTATATTGCAAGCTGCATTGAGAAACCACAAACTGTAACAAATAGAATTTAAAAAATTTAAAGTGCAAACACTTTATTTTAATATATTGAGTTTTTAGTATTAAGCATGTATTAGTTGAGAATTAAATGTGTGTCGTACAAAATTTTAAGTGAACAAGTAGTTAGAATACAAGGAAAAATAGTTTTGTCTACTTAAAATAGGGTTATGTAGTAGGAGTCTGTGTTACTCTACCTCATGGTTCATAAATTATTAAGACAAATTTTACATTTAAATTAAACAATTATTTATTGCATTATCATTTTTATTGAGTATTATATCCCCCACACCTACAAAAATTCCTGGTGCACAGAAGATACTTAGTATGTTGTGAAATAATGAATAAATATGAGATAGATGAGTGAAACAAACACCTCAGACAACACTCCCTACTTATAAACCTTTATAAACTCCAAATTCTATCAGAGGATATACAAAAAAGAGCACTGTAATTACTTACTTTCCATCTGATAATGGCTGGGACTCTGGTTCTTTATGTTCTTATGATGTTAACACTAAATGACTATCTATTTCCTAATGGTAACTGGTAATGGCTGAAATGATTCATAATTTTTGAATATTTACTAATGTGTGTTTTCAGTTAAAAAAAAGCAGCAAGAGATGAAAATTAAAAAGAACAAGAGACATTAGTTGTCATTCAGTTTTATGTGAACTGAAAGTTTTATAGTGAGGAACAGTTGGATGCAATTTCAGTAAGCAAGGATTTTGTGGAGAGATTAGATCAGTTACAAATTGCTAAATCTGATTGCTTAGATAAAAATTTTACCAGAGGCTTTAAAAGGAGTAGAACACGTTTTGGAGAGAAGCAATTGCCTTCTGGAGAATGCACATAGTATATATCTTGCAAAGAAAATTAACTGTGGAAAGATGGTGTAACTAGATTCCCCAATTATTATGAAATGAGGGCATTTTCAGCTGGAACAGGCAGATCATCTTTATATGTGCGTATGTATAGATGCTTACATATAGGCATATATCTCATCCTTTCTTCTTTTTTAAATATCTATATGCCATGCAAAATCACAAATATAGAAAATAATGTAGCATTTAAATAGTTCTGATATTTTGATTTTTTTTCTTCAGTTCTTAGCTTAGAAAAACAGCTTTGTAAGTTCTCCTGGCCTTCAAGTTTTTCATTGAGATGTTCCCTGTCATTCTAGTGGCTTTACTTTTGTAAGTGATTTGTTGCTTTCCTCTAACAGCTTTTAAGATTCTGTGCTTGTGAGGGACTTCTGGGATTTTGACTATGATGAGTTGTGCAGAATTTCTTTTCAAATTATTATTATTAATTTTATCGGTACATTAGGTATGCAATATTATGACATTTATCATTTGAAATTTGCACCTTTACATAATATATCCTGGTTCTCATTTTCCCCCATACCCCTGCCCTCCCTTCACCCCCTCCACCTCTCCCTATTTACATAGACTTTGTTTCCTTTTTTTTTTCTATTTTTGCATATAAATTCCATTCCCTTCTTTCCTTTCCCCTACCTTTCCCACTTTTCCTTTCCCTTGGCCCATTTTCTTCCTATTTCATGCTATCTGTTTTACCTGTAATCCCTATTTCTTGTTTTAATCCAGAATTTCTTTTCTGAACATGACTATGTAGAGTTTTCATGCTTCACATACCTGTGTGTTCATTTTCCCCCAAAACGTGGAAGTTGCTGCTGTGACTTCTGTAAAGAGAACTGTCAGGCCATTTGTTCCATCTTCTGGATCTCACTAACTCACATAATCTTAGGTCCGCCTTCTTTTCAACTTCTAGCAGCTGCGGGATCCCTGTTGGATCTCCTATTGCTTTGAAGGTATCACTGAGTATAAGATACCCCACATCGGGTGTGTCTGCTAGGGCTGATTCTGTCGTGAATGTTGCCTCTGCTGCCGGTACATTCAGTACAGTTTTTATCCCCTGAATTTCTAATTGCTACCGTGTGTGAACACTTATTTTTTTCCTAAACTGTTGGCTCATGTTTTGTGTCATCTTGTCTATTTCAGATAACTTTTCTTAGTGTCTTCTATAATCTTGCTGATTATTTGTGTATTAATCCATTATCTGGTTAGTTATATCATTTTTTAGCTCACCAAACAAATTATTGATCTGCTCTTGTTTTTGTTATTGTTGTTGTTCTTGCTTCCTCTTTTATTGCTTCATAAAATTCAGCTTTTTGGCTTTTGAACCCCCTTCCCCTACCAATACCCCATGGATCGGTTTGGAAGCAATTGGGAACTTCGGGAGGCATTTTGCTATTTTATATTCTCATGTTTTTATTTTGTTTGTTTGTTTGTTTGGTCTTGTTTTTCTTCTAGTGCGGAGGGTTGAGATTCAATTAAAGTGGAAAGGTTCTGCTACCAGTATGGAGGCTTCTGCAGTGTCTCCTTTTCAGTGGTGCACTCAGAATGTGGCCAAATATAACGGTGCCTCAGCTCATGAACTTCATTCATTCCACAGTTCTGGAAAAGACGGTCACATTTCTGTTCTTCACCTGATGCAGAGTTCACAAACAAACAAAAAAAATTTTGCCAGCGCTTCTGTTTGTGGACCAAATTGTTTGCAATCCAAGGCAATTCTGAAGCCGGTTCTCACTGCACTGCCTCTGTCCTAAGATCCAAGCACCTTCATTAATCTGAGAAAGGGAGGGTGCAGAGCAATGGACCCAGCACCCTGTTCTCTAGCAGGAATCACAGTAGTGTTTACAACACAAAGGCAAAAGAAATGTTGACAGAGAGTAAAAACCAGTTAACAGTGACAACTACATCACCACTGGTAATTTCAAAGCAATTCACAACAATGGAGTCAAAGACAAACTAGATATTTGCATACCATAAGAAACAGTAAATCTATTACTGTACTAATAAAGAGATATGCAATAATAATGTAGACCAAAAAAACCTACTACTAACAAACAGAGAGATATGTAATAATAATGTAGACAAAAAAGCCAATCAAAAATTATTATACAGTAAATGCCTACTAAATGCAACATCTATATTGCCAGTAGCAATAGAAAAGAATTCAATAGCCATAGCACAGAGTCAACTAAAGATTCATAAACCTTAATAATAGTGCTAACAAAAATAAAGGGATTGGGGAAGGGGAAATGAAGTAAATCTTTAAAACTAAAGAAAAGGAAGAAAGAAAAGCAACACACAGAACTAAAAGGTAAACAAAAATTAATAGTACATAAAAGATCAAATAAGAAAAAGAGAAAAAAAATTAAAAAAGAAATGAAAAAGGAAAGAAAGCCTGTAACCCCTCAAATCCAATGAAGAAAAAGAGAAAGGAGTTCTGGAGGTGCCTCTGCGTGTTTCAGTGATAGTTTCTTTCCAGACTCAAGAGCGCTGGAATCCACCACAGAGAGGGATTAGCTAGTGAATCAATACCAAGTGTTATTTCGTTTTCAAACTCTCTTTTTGTGGGTGTGAATGCTAACTCTTGCCCTGCCTTTCCTTCTGGGGCATGGTTGGTCAATGATGTCTGCCCCGGGACTGTCTTCTCTCCAGCTCCTGCTAGTTGCCATGTTCCTCTGTACAAACCAAGTCCCTGTTTTCTCTGCCTAATTTATTAGCTTGTAGGTTTGTGGGTTTGTGTGCCTCCTGCTCCCCCACTCCACACAGCTGCCTGTCCATACACCCTCATCTTTGACAACCATCCAATCCAGTGCATTCCCCGGATCAATTTGGCAAAAAAGGAAAGCAAACAGAGCACCAAGCTCTATGCTGGAGGTAGGCAGGGGCATGGGGGCACGGAAGGTCAGAGAGTCTGCTGGACTTAATTCCAGTTCTGTTTGACCCAGGGCTCGCTAAAAGTTACGTGGGACTGGCCGGGCTGCTCACCTGGGAGGGTGTGACCCCTGTGTCTTTTCCAGCCTGACCTTGTACTTTGTAATGGTTCTGGACTAGTTCATGCCTTCTCTGTGACTTTCGCTTTTGGCCGTCTCCCACCTAGTCGCTTTGGTAGGGCGATCTCAGGAACCCGCAAGTGTAGTTGTTTTGCTGCTTCTGCGTCCCAGGTCCCAGAGTTTCTAATTCTTCAGCAATTACCCACATCCCAAACTGAGTCACTGTCAAGTACAGCGAGTGCTACAATCAATTTCTTCCCCAATTCCAGCCTACGATGTGAAAGGAATTACTTTCGTTCCATTTTAGTATACGTGCTGCTGAAGTGAACACAGGAATTACTTTCAAAGCAAAATGCCAGGCTGTTTTTTTAGTGTCCAATAACTGTGGGCTTTTCTTGGGGCAAGCGTTGCCAGCCTGGTCCTTTGTCTCTACTAGGGGTTATCCGCCCTTTCCTGGCTTGCCTTGTATTTCCAGAAACAGGTCCTGCTTCCCTGAGAGCAAGGGTCACCATTCGAGTCTGCTTACTTCTTTTCCCTGTGTTGTCATCAGATTCTCCAGTTTCTCTATTATTTCTGTTTCCTGTCAGCTCTTTTCTGATTCCCAAATCTTTTCTTCCTTTTCTCTTCGTTATGTTCTTGTTGTACAGATAGAGCGACCCAGGACCTAGAGATCTTACAATATGCTGCTCAATTCTGTGCTGCCGTCTTCTTTATCCCCAGTTGATGTATTAAATGTTTAGGAGAGACCTGGAGTCTGAAGATCTTAGGCTAAGACCTGAAATTTAATTCCCACTTATACCCTGGTATGCAGATTATACGTAAGCAGCGTATACTGTCTCTACACATCTGATCAAATTCAATTTAATAGTGATAATTTTAGATATTCTTAAATTAAAAGAATGAGAAGGTCATATTTAGAAAAACACTGAAGGTATTTTTCTGTGTCTTTCAACTATTTTGAGCCCAAGAAAAAGAACATTAAATGACACCAATATCGCTTAGTGATAGAGACACCAAGAGTGAATTGCAGCACTAATACTGAGAGTGATGATGTGACACTGATTATAGTTTTTCCCAAGGGCTTTCCCTTCTTATTCTTTATTATTTAAAGTCACTAAAAGCTAAAAAGGAGGGGGGAAACATTTACATTCACAGGGTCTATTTAATTATTGTTTGAATTATCTAATCCTTACACATGACTTTTTAACATTAAAAAATTCTCCTTTTAGGCTAAGATATATAATACCACTGCTTCAGTTTGGTTTTTCCACAGAAGGTGATTAGAAAACCAAGAGGACTTCTTCATTTACATTGTCAGGTCATTCTGTAGACTGCTGGTATCAGCTATGGCAAAACAAAAAAATACATCGAATTCGGTTTTTTATATCATACTGATAAAATGTCCCAAGCAACAGTCACAGATTCATGTGTCTGTTTTTGACTGAGTATCCCACAGACACCCTAAGAAGTCTCTGTAGTAAGGACTGATGGCAGTCATACAACTAGAAATTGGGGGGTTTTTTGTTTGTTTTGCTGTTTCCATTTCTAGTTTCTTTGAACATATGCTTTCCTATTTCTGCTATACCAGGATTACTAGGCATGACATATAAGCATGAAAAACTGGAACTCAAATTGCCAAGAAGTTGAGACAAACAGAGTTCACTGGGATTCAGCATGTCTATCGTTGAAATCAAATATGGCAGAACCAACAAGTACTGGACTTGGGAGCCAACAAAAATCAAAACTGGCCACAGATTTACATCACATAAATCAGTTGCTGGAGCATGTAAAATCATTTCTGGCTTAACCAAGGAGCTTACCATATGCTTCCAGATAAGATAAGAACCAACAGCAAGAATTGTCCTTCAATTAGGTACTGTTAATTCCATTGAGAGATGCTAAGGAGACAGATTATAATTGAGGAAAGAATTTGGGTCTATGTCAAAGTCACAGCATGACAATGAGTCTCTTCTCTTGAATGCTGTAAAAAAAAAATATATATATATCCAAATCAAACTAACCTATCTATGGGGCTAGAGAATTGTTTTTCAAGGTGGTGTAGTATACCTACTTCTCTCATGACATTCCAGGAATATTCTAGAATAAGTCTGCTATGTTCTTCATGTATCTTCTCTGGCAGTGAAATTAGTTTAGAAAATCCCCAGCGCCTACCTGCTGCCTCAGTCTCTGTGGAGAGACTTCCTTTGCTAGGACTAAGAATCTGAGCTGACTTAGACTCCATGGGGAGTCATTTTGCCAGTTTTACTCTCTCAATCTTAATACCCTTTCCAATCTATTTGCAAATAGGAAAAGTTGGATTTTTGCGAAATCAGCAGGAAAGAGTCGCACCTAAGGGTGAAGCAAATTGAAATTAAGATTGTGAAATAGATGCCTTGAGCAGCAATCAGAAATGTTTTTTTAAAGAGAAAGCTTAAGGAAGACAAGGTAAAAGAACACTTCTATTTGTGCCAGACTCCTCTGGCGAAAGCTGTTACATGTTCCAAAAATCAGGTCATGGGAGTTGGCAGCGGTGTTTGATGTAGAATGAGATCTGGGGGATAAAGCACTCTCAGAAATCAGGAGACTATTTATAGATGTTGTAAGGACCAATAACTTGATCTGCATTTTATACATTATTTTTCATCCAAGAGCTCAAATATGTACCATAGCAATTATCTCTTTTTTACTCATTATCTTTGTAAAGTAAAGCAAGATCCAACATTATTATACTTACTGGGTTTTGAGAAAGAGAGATCGACTCTCAAAGTGATTTTGTAATTTACTTATGCTTGCACCATCAATCTGGGGTCAACCAAATCCAGCTGGCTTCTAGTTTAGTGCTTTAGCTATGGAAGAAAGATCTCAGTTTTGAAGAAGAAAAGGTACCCTAGACTACAAATTATCATGAGGAATCATCAGATAAACCAAAAATTAAGAAACATTGTAAGAATACTTGACTTCCACTCTTCAAAATGTCAAGGTCAGGAAAGACCAAGAAAGTTCTCTAGTTTGAATGCCACTAAAGTCTGATGAAACTAAACACAGTGTGGGATTCTGGGCTGATCCTGTACGGAATGGGAAAGCTGGAGACTTTATGTATGACTGTGGATTCGATAATACAATTAATTCAGATTAAATTTCCTGAGCCTAATAATCCCAGAATAGTTTCAGTGGAGAGTGTTTGTAGTTTTATTGATATAACCTAAATTATTTAGCATAAAGGGTCAAAATGGCACCCCCCATTTTACTCTTAAATGCTTCATATTTGAAAAAAACTGAGGGAGTAGTAAGTTAAATAGGTAAAGTAGAAATCACTGATGAACCGATTTCCTTTCTCAAGTCCAGTAAATTTTCACAAGACTTGAAACATTCAACACATTGTCAAGGCTAGGCTTTCAAGACCCTATTAGACATTCAAAATTATTGTGAGCCCAGGATTTAGCTCAGTGGTTCCAGCACCTGCTTTGCAAGCTCAGGGACCCAAGTTCGATCCCTGCTACCAAAAAAAAACAAAAAACAAAAACAAACAAAATTATTGTAAGCAATGGGCTCATTTTGGTGATCAAAACCATCGAGCTAATCTTAGGAGATAGAAAATGTTTATCAGCTTTCCAAAGCTAAATCCTTAATATGGAGTTCTCCTTTAAAACTAAAGTATAATGTGGAAAAGAGAGCAGAACACTTTTTCTTGAGGGAAATAGCATTATTTTTCCAATTCCAAAAGTAAAACCAAGTAACTGAATCACAGAACACAGACGTCTATACTTTGTGACCTCTTCATCTCCTGTTCCAGGTTTTCTCCGTTGAATAACAGTTGGTATTTATATTTATATTTTCTTCCCTTGTGGATAAGGATTAATTCGTTAGAGTTTGTAAGAACTACTTGACCAAGGTTTCTTATCAGGCCCTCCATTTTAAGGATAGAAGAAAGAAATATATTAATGTATATGCAACCTCCTCCATCAGCTCAGTTTTCTGTACATAATCAGAAATAATTTAGAGTAATGTTCATTTCTAGATAATTCAAAAGTGAAAGTAAAATTATTTCTTGCAAGAAAAGTTTTCATGTAGGCATTATTCTGTCCAAATTTTGAAGCTGTGCTATGTGACCAGTGATCATTTTTTATAAAATGATAAAATACAAGACTTTAATTAATGTTAAAAAGTATATAAACTAGGGCCAGGGATTTTGTTCAGTGGTCCACCATCTGCTTCGCAAGTACAAGGTCCCAAGTTTGATCCAAGTCCGAAAAAAAAAAAATCATATAAATAAAAAGTATATAAACTGGCATTCTCATATTTTCAGATTGCCTATTTAATGACTGGTAAACATGTAAACTGACTGCTGGACAGGTGAAAAGTGTATATGCCTGTGGGTTGAAGGGAGGGCAAGGGAATGGGGAGAAAATAAAAACTAGGATTGATTATGTCAAGGTACAAATTTCCAACAATGAATGTCATTATATTGTATACATTAAATGTACCAGTAAAATTATTTTTTTTAAAGTGTGTGTGCCACTATTAACTAAATGTCAATGAAGTAGCAAAGTAGATTTAGTGTTATAAAACTGATATTTTAAAACTGATTTCTCATATACATCAATCAAAAATAATGGTTGCCCAGGTAGACAATTTAGGTAGAGTATCATTCTGGGCATACTTACAATACTGATGTATATATTTGTCAGAATGTATAATAATTTGTATCAAAATGATAAGCAAAATTTATTATTATCATTAAACAAGCATTTATCAAGTCCCTTGTAAATTCTATCTACTTTCTTATTATGTCAAGACAAATTTCCAACAATGAATGTCATTATATTGTATACATTAAATGTACCAGTAAAATTATTTTTTTTAAAGTGTGTGTGCCACTATTAACTAAATGTCAATGAAGTAGCAAAGTAGATTTAGTGTTATAAAACTGATATTTTAAAACTGATTTCTCATATACATCAATCAAAAATAATGGTTGCCCAGGTAGACAATTTAGGTAGAGTATCATTCTGGGCATACTTACAATACTGATGTATATATTTGTCAGAATGTATAATAATTTGTATCAAAATGATAAGCAAAATTTATTATTATCATTAAACAAGCATTTATCAAGTCCCTTGTAAATTCTATCTACTTTCTTACATATGGAAAATATCACAAACATATTTCATGTAGTATTCTGATACAGCTTAGAATCCAGGGAAACAATTGCTATTTTGTCTTTAATTTAATAAATATTTTAAGGTCATTAACATGGGCAGTATTCTAAATACTACTTAATTAATATGAGTACTATTTAAATCTTTATCAAGTTTTAAATTGTGCTCATAGAAATTCTAGCAGGTATGAGGTATAATATTTCGCATTTTCCAGATGGCTAAGGTGAGGTAGACAGGTTAGGTAACTTCTTCCTTGTCACACAGTAGAAAGCAGCAAAGTCAGCATATACAGATCAAGAAGTCCAGAACCAAATTTCATACTCTAATTGCTGCACAATATTTCCTCCTCTGTGCTTACTTCAGCAACACATATACAATATGTCTTCTTTTGATAATGATAATTATCATCTGATCTTATTATCACCAGCATCCCTGCCATTTATTAAAGCCCAGGTGTCACTTTATATACCTTATCTCTTCAATGCATTAGATCTCAAGGGATCTCATTAATATGTGAATAAATTTATGAGATGAGTTTACAAATGCAGAAGCCGCGTTGCAGAAAGCATCAGGAATGGATCCAGGAACACACAGGTTGCAAACGCTGTGATTGATTGAGATTGAAATCTTGGTCAGTTTTTCCATGCCCTGAAAAGCAAATCACTATAAACAATGGTAAACAGAAACCTGCAGCATGAAGAATGTAGCACAGTGACTTGCATATTTCAGATTCTCAATAAACAGCTACTTAATTAATGGATGAAAATGGTTTCTCAAAATTCGGTGTGTTGTCCTAGATGATGGCAACTTTAACTTGCCTCTTCTTGTACAGAATTTCTCAGTGTTCACTGTATGTACCACATATGCAGAGTCCTTTCTTACAGGCTCTCAGTCTGTAATTGTTTAATGGTAAGATTGTCCAGCCATCGTGCTTTCTGTCCATTTCAGAGTCACACCAGTCTTACGTAGCCTTTTACTGTCCAAATGCTTGTCATGCTGGTAGAATTCATGCAGAATTTAGTCCAAATAGAACAAACATTTGTGAGGTGATGGAATTATATAATAAAATCATAAAAACTCTTAACTCCTAGATTTAAATTTTTTTCCTGAAAAGTATAAACCTGAAAGAAAGAGTTAATACCCTCTTGGAAGCAACACTGAGCTACCAGAATAGTTTACTCACTGACTTTCCCCAACTCAGGTAATCAATCCTACTTGATACTCGTTTCGGATTGTCATCACAGACAGTAGCCTCCTTCTTTTCCTCCTTCTCCTCCTTCTTCCTCTGTCTCTCCCTCCTTCTCCCTCCCTCAAATTCTTAATTTCTTTCTTCCTATTTTCAATGAACTGGAGGGGAAGAACCCTCTAGTGACAGTAATCACAGGCAGATTTTCTTAAATCAAACTGACTTTAATCCTGATGTTCAAAAAACACATGATGTGTTTATCTATTAGTTGAAGAAGACGGAAATAGTCTTCGGGAAACCAAACAGAAAAAAAATGGAGTAAAAGAAAGAGAAATATAAAACTTTTGCAATTTAAAGTTACACTTGTGAAATAGTGGAGAAAAGAGGAGAAAGAATAACTATTCAAGAAAGGCACCACATCAAGAAAATAAATCACAGGGAAGTTATGTCTTGCCATATCATCTTATTCTCACCTTTCAGCCTTTCACTTAGTCCATGAGGTCCACCCTTGGATTTCTATTTCCCAAACATAACAAGACATCAAAACATTTTGGAATGTTGAGGAGAAAATGAGTGATTCAAGACAGTATAAATAGAAGAAGGAGAACAGTTCTGGGAATTAGACTCTCATGTTCTCTAATTCCACAAGTCCAACAGGAAAGAAGTAGGAAAAAAAAAGTTTCTACGTGAAAATAGAGAAAAATCACAAAATGATAATCAGCTAAGACTGAATTAAAAATATACATCAGTATGCTGAAATTAAATAATCATTTGAGAAGTTGTTGATATTTGGGATGAAATTGTAGTAAAAGAAATGTTTGACTTAATTTAATAATTGAAATAGAGAAATTGCATTTTATAATTAAGCCATTTATTCGTCATAATTGCAAAGTGAAGTAGGTATTATATCACTCTCATTTTGCAGACAATAAATTTCAGACACAGAGAGGTGAAATAATTTCCCAAGGTGCCAAAAAGTAAGTGAAGCAACTGTGAGTATGATTCCTAAATCTGCATATTTTATGCATTTATCCCTTAAATCCCATACACTCCAACCTCACACATGATAAACACATACTGCATGCCATGATTATCAAGGATCAAATATTTTAGGGATTTTATCACCACTTCTTATCAGTTTATGGCACCTTTTATTCTAAATTAGACTCTAACAATTTTCATCTATTTACCTCAGAAAAAGCATGTACCAGAGGTTCACTTAAGTGAAGCATTCTAGCTTAGCCTCTCTCCAGCTGCATATTATCTCCAGAAAGATCACTGAAGAACTCTGAGCTACCTTCCCACAACAATAGTACAAAGCAAGCAGTGTCCCCAAAGTAACCAGGGGTGTTGGATTTTCTAGAGACGTTAGGGCTTTGACCAGTTTTGTTTTAGAGATGACATAACAAAGGTCCTTGAGTAGCACAAAGAAGCCAAGCAGTCACTGGTTTCCTGAGGAATACACACATCTCTTTTAACATGTTACCAGAAGTTAATCTACCTATATAGAGATTCAGCATCTTTTAATACAAATAGGAATTCAATATATCACATATGTTTATTTAACCACACAGTAAATATCACACATGCTTTTTGCAGTAAGCTAAAGCTCCAATTATGAATGAGTATTAAGGCCATGCCTAGATAAAGAAGTTATGAAATGGGAAAATTGGGTTAGGGTAGAGAAAGACAGGAAAATAAATGGTAACAATTCAATTAAATTAATGGTGATAAAGGAGGAATTACAGGACACTACGGTATTACAAGATGAAAGTCTTAGTTATGCCAAGGGTCAGAAATCAAAGAGATATTTGGGAAAAGCCTTATAGGACAGTAAATCCTGGGCAAATCCTTGAAAGATGATTAGGGATCTACCAGCTGAAGAAAGCAGCATGGTTTTTAGTTGCTCAAAAATTTAATTTAAAATTCAATTCACACAGTACCTATGTGCAAATTCATATTTCCTGAATGCTCAGTTTTAGTAGTATCTGCTGAATACTCTTGGTTGTACTAGTTGAGTGAATATTTGTAGACATTTGCTGTTTCTAACTGGAACGGGCCACCTTGCTATCATTTGAGCCTCTGCTCTGTCACAACCATCAGTACTGGCCATCTTTAGAGAAGAATATTAACACTTGTGGATTACTCATTTCCAATGAAACTCCTACCATGATCATAGTTGGCCATGTGTCTCATATATTATTGCTTAAGGCTTGTATAATCAATCTTATCTACAAAATAAAGAACAGTATGTCAAGTCAAATCTATCTAACCTCTCCCCGCTAATTATGTGTTTCTCACCACATGTGTAAGAGAGAGAACAACCAAGGAGATTAATTGAAACTTGGTGACATTTCAACTCTTAAGAGATACCTGGTCTGAATGAAATCAAGGGCAAGAAAAGAAAGGATGGCCTCAAATGGACTTTAACCCATCAATATAAATGACCTACAACATCAGTTATTCAACTCCTGCCTTCCCGTACCTTGTAATTCTAAAAAGAGGCCTGAGAGGATAGTGACTCAAGTAAGTAAATAGTGAAATGACGTAGAATATTAGTAACAGGCAAAAGATTTATACAGTCTGAAGAGAAACCAGAACGTAGCATGTTAGGAAATGATAAGTTGCGCAGAAGAAACACAGAAGAGAGACAGTGACTAGAAGAACTGGACCTAGTGAAAAACATTCTGATGGCTGCGTGTGTAACCTAGTTAAGGCACGGTAAGGAAGTCACTATGGCTGGAATGGAATAAAGGGAGTCAAGAAAAGGAGACGAAGTCAAGCACGTATGTGGTAATTGGAGGGCAGAGCTCATGAGTCTTTTGGACTCTGAAAATACTTTTGCCTTTATTCTGAATGAAGCGAGAGGCTTCTACATGGATTTAAAATGCGATGGCTTGACCTGATTTAAGTAATTACCTACCTCTGACTGCTGTTTCGAGAATATGCCTGTACTATAGAAAGTACAAAGCAAGTGTTGAACTTACAGCTGAGATATAACATTTCATTGAATGTGAATAGCAAGAGATGGTTAGTCTAGGTCATTTTAAAGGCAGAGCCAACAGGTGTGTAAACCTTCAGGCACTTCCAACATTCTCTGCTTGTGAAAAATGAGGCTTCAGGAGCTCCAGCACCGCTTTCTGAAGAAAGTCAAAGGTATGACCGAGCCAACAGGCACAAAGCGAACAGAAGCTGCTGGAGTAGATCTGCAGAAGAATAGTGGAAAATCGACTCTGTCTACAGCAAACCCAATGTCAAACTGATAGTTGGCCATAAAAGTAGAGATCTGGGAAAGAAGTCTGGGCTACAGATGCATTCTTCAGAATTTTCAGCAAACACATATAAGAACATAAGGATGGGTGGATGGATTCGTTAAAAGAAGAACTATAGATGAAAAATAGAAGGTTAGAGACCAGCCCTGAGACCTCCAGCCGTAGAGAGAAGGAGCACCAGTAGATGATACCAGTGAGGCAGGAGTAGAGGGGAAAACGTAACATTGTATATGTCAGGTGAAAACCATAAAGTGCATTGAAGAAGAAGAAACAGTCGACTGGGTAAATGGCCTTGAAAGAAGAGAAAAGATGGAGGATGAGAGCTGACCATTGGCTTTGGAAACATGAACGTCACCGGTGACCCTGACTTGGGCCGTTCCAGTGGAAAGGTGTGGAAGAAACCCCACATGTGATGTGTTTCAGAGAAAGTAGGAGGAGAAGGATTGGAGACTGGCAATTTAGATGATAGCCTTTCTGCGGGCTGTGCTGCAAGAGGGAGCACAGCAATGGGATGGGAACTGGCAGAGCAGAGGAAGGAAGCAAGATGACTTCTCTTTTCAAATAAAAAATGAGATAAAAAGAGTGCTTGCTAAAGGAGATGAATTCAACAGAGACATTGCAGGATCTTAGAGTGGAATTTCCTGCCTCATAGGGATTGTATGGGAGATAATTTCAGTACCTCTATTATAAAGTAGAGTCCTCAGACATCCATCTTGAACAGTGGACCACAGATTGTACAAAAATATATGACTAAAAGCAAAACTAACGTATGTAACACATATAATTCGCCCAGTATTATTTCTTTAATACTCATTTATTTATTTGATTAAAATTTTTGAACTTTAAGTGATAGGTACTTTATGTAATTTTTTCCTTTACCTGACGTTTATCCTTATTATTCAATAGCAAGTTGTAGGTAGTTTGTAATGGTAGAGAGAGTCTGTAATGGAGATAGAAACTAATATAAACATAATGATAAAATTTCTAAATTAAAGTATTTTATGATTGTATTAGGAATATCCAATATACTGTCCTGACATAATATAATGTCTTACTAAGGTGATTCTTTGTGGAATATTTAAGAGTACAGTGCCCAGTTTCCTCTCATACAGCCCCTCTCTATCTCCCATGTCTCCACTGAGACTAACAACGTCTCCAGACACTGTCAAATATTTCTAAGTGCAAAATTACCGGAGGTGAGGGAGATCTGGCTGCGACATCTGTCGTCCCACTGATCGCCAGGATTGATTCGGCTGATCTGGCTGGCTAGGCGGATGTCCCCTTCCTCAGCACTCCATGTGCGTCCCTCCGGAAGAGGATGACCACCCCCAGTTTCCTCGGCCAAGGGTATGCGAGTAGCTGCGCTCCCCTGCTACAACCCCCAAACACGCTCTCAAGGAAAAATTACCATCTTGGTTGAAAGTCATTTATCTATATTAAACTGAACCTACTTTTAAGGAAGACCCTTTGGTGCCTATTTTTATGCATTGTTTTAAATCCTGGAAAATCCAACTAACCAAATTTATGTGGCCACGTACTTTTGTAACACCAGTTAAATGGTTATACAACACAATAGTAGGACTGTAGTAAAATTTCAAGTCATAATTAAATGCAGATTCAGTGTCCCTTAGAACTTTTGATAAAACAATAAATTTCTGAAGACACAAATATGCAGACAGTAGAGGTGTATTACTTTCAAGTATAAAAACCAATCTATGGATCTGTGAAAATAGTAGCAAAGATTATCATATTTAATAATTAACAGTGTTCCTATGTACTTCCAAAGCTGAATGAATTTAATCTTGCCTTATTTAATGAGTCACCTATTTATTTTTAAAAATATTGAACATGTCTTATATCCTTGAATCCTTCTCTATGAAAGAATCGTAAGTTAAAAGATTTAAATAAAAAGAAAGGCAAATATTTTCTGATGAAATATGTGCAATCCCAAGACAGTAATTGATTCACTGACATATGAGTGATAAACAAAACAATAATTAAGAGTTCCAAAGAAGTGGAAATATTTGGGATGACTTAGAAGGCTTCTCAGAAGAGGTGTGAAATGATTTGCCCATTTAATAATTAAAAGATGGGTAGAAAGAACTCAGTAATAATTATCAAATGAAGAAAAGAATTGTTAAAATGATGAATTCTAGGGGAATTTGGAGAAAACCCAGGGTAAAAGTGGAAGATTAATGCATAGGATCATGAAGAGAGAGGTTGTAAAGGCAGGTGAAGTTACATTGCAGAGTGCTTAATAATAAACTAAAGTTTTATCTTTCTCTTTTGGGGATGAGATTTCTATACAAGTTTTTCAAAGGGAGCAATAGAACACAAAAAACATAGCTTCTCAGAATAGTGAACACATGACTCTTGTGCAAAATCTAAAACAAAGAGATGAATCAGAAGATATAAAGGCCAGCTAAGAGTTTAGTTAACTTAGAAAATGACACAGAAAGATTTCTAACTCGCAGCAGTCATGCTAACAGTAAGTAATACACATGATCATTCAAAGAACGTCTGCCTGATTAAGTGGATCGAGACACCACACATTGATTTCAGACTTATATTGTCTCTGATCAAAGCACAGCGGAACTGACTATGGTCACATAACCCCAAAGATGGTTGCAATCAGTGATTGGATTAGCAATGTCACACAACCAGTCAAGTTTCCTCTTTCTCATAAGTTGCCTTGATGGTGTTGATTTGCTTTTTTATTTAGCAGGAGGTACTTCAGTATGTCCTCAGGTGTTCTATGGCTTGGCAGCAGAGTCTCCTAGGGAAAAAAAAATCCACAGTATTATCATTTATCTATGCTTCAGGGAGTCTGACTCAGAGGCATTATTGATACAAAAACAGGTAAATGACGGATTGAGACCATTATCTGATTCAGAGTTCACTAGTATAAGTGCTATAGCTTAAATGAAGCAACAAAGGATCAAGATTACACCCTCCATACTTGACAGTATTTTGTCACCTTTTTTGTCAATAAATCCTATTCTTCTCGTCCTTTCCAAGTTTTTTCTTTTTTCTTTTCCAACATGGTTTCGTCCACTTCAGAATTCCTTAAAAAACTGGATAAAAATAGTCAATATTACAATGTCTAAATAACTCTGGGGTGACATGCACAGAATAGTTAATATGGAAACTTGATTTACACTGCCCAGGACATTTTGGGTCTCCATAGATAATCCTGGAGGGTGAATTTGCTGAATTTAGCAACACAGTCAACTACACGATGCTGCTGATGGTGTTATTACCAATATCTGAAATAACTTTTTAGATTGGATTGGAGGCATCCTGCATGGCTCCAAAGGCTCAGCAAAGGCCCTCAGGCCACCCAAAGAAATGTCCCATTTGCTTACTGATGCCTGAAATTACATAGGAAAAGTTTCATTTCTTAGTCCAAAGCATTTGATTCCTGTTAAAATGCAAATCTCCTGGTTATGGCCATACTTTGACTTGTTACTATGGCCCAGGGGAAAAAAGAAAAAGATTTCAAAAAACTTTCAAGTAGATTTTGAAAAACTTTCGAATAGTAATGTGGGGTCGCTGGACCCTGGAAAGGGCAGAGCAGAGCAACACTGATGGATGGAGGCCACTGACGGGGAACAGTGAGGAAAGGACACAAAAGGCCAGGAAGACTGCGAGTGTATCCGGCAGCAGGTAAAGAGAACTTCACTATCTCGCCTGAATCTGAGAGCTGATGTTCGAGGCTGAGAATGTGCTTCTCTTACCAACTGAGAGTCTCGTTTCACGGTTGCAGGATTCCACGTACTTCTGCAAATGTGTAATTGGAATGAAGCTTCTCACTCTTGTAACCTCTTGTAGCCCATGGTGATACATCTTTACCAGCTTGGAAGGTAGGGCACGGCAGTTACCCCAGTCCACCTCTCTTTGTCATGATATTTCTCTTGCAAACATAGTCATATGTATCTAGTAATTTGCTTGGAAAATATCATAAATTTCTTGGTCATGCACATTATAGACAAAATTATATTATAGTCACTAGGTTTAGTTTTCCTTAAATATACTGAGAGTAATATACTTTATCCTTCTAGATATCATTCAGAGAAACTATGAAAATTAAATGGAAAAAAATCCACAAAGCAATTTACTTTTTATTCCAAGTACTGGATCATTCTCACCTAATTATCTCAGAATTTAAAAAAAAATTATAGCTGAAGTTTTAGTACATTTTAGACAGAAACAGGCAACTCATTAGCTGAGGAATTGTTACTGTATTGTGTCAGTTTTGATGACTTTAGTTGATATTATCGCAAAACACCTGAATTCTGAAGATTTGGAGGACTTCTGGTCTATTATCTTTATTTAAAAGAGAAAAAAACTTAGCCAGAAAGGTTCAAAGATGCACATAAAGACTTCAGTAAATAAAGTGCTTGATCCAATTTCCTATTTCTCTACACACTCTGTGCTTTGCTTTGGCATAGTGAAGTCTTTGTGTTTAGATAGATTTCTATGTTTATAACCAAAAATTTATATTTTTATGAAACTCAGAGAGAAACTCGTGAAACATCCTAGGTGGGATATTCCGGATAAAGAATGGAGTTTCCAACGTGTATTAATTACTCAGGAAATTGAGGTCTCGAGAGGTCAAGTAACCAAATTTCATATGATAAGTCACTGGTGAAGTTGGAAACAGCACCACAAACTTCTGTTTGATCAACTCTACTTTCTGGCCTCTCTAAAATGCAAAACATGCAGAAAGCAACGTGTCTGGGTACAGATGGAGGCCCACAGAGGGACCAAAGCTTTTCTACAAACAGGAAATCAGGCGGAGCTGATAAGTAAAGACGGTTTGTAAAGGGTTAGGTAGCCATGATAGAAAATATCCTCCAATATTAGAGGAATTTTGTTGTTTATATTTCAGGTGCCAACAGCGCAAATATAGTGATTGGATATGGGCAAACAGTAAATCCAAAACACTAGTGAAGTGAGCAAAAAGTAAGAAACATTCAACTTGCTCTGGGATAAAATAAGTCAGATTTTCAGATAGTAACAATTTTCAGATATTAATATGCATTTCCTAGACAATTCAGTGTCATAGTACCCAAAAGCTGCAAAATTAACTCTTTCTATGGTAATAGTACTAGGAGGCACATATTGCTTTGTTTTTTAAGTACTTGAGCATCTTTCCTCCCTAATCCATAAGACTCTCTCATGGATTGATAATGAGGCCATGACCATCTTTATGTTCCTTACCCTGTTCCTAGTACTGAGCAAAATGCCTGCATAGAAATACTTAAGATATTCATGTGCTAAAGAAATGAAAATTTGAGTGGCCACTTGATAGCTCACAAAGAACAAGAAAAGGACAAGAAGAAAAACAAACGAGGATGTCGACACACATGGAAAGTATGGCCTACCAGGAATCAACATAATTAATGAGATACTTCACAAATGTGCTCAGCACAAATGCACACTGAAAGAAGTCACTCACTTTGGCCATTTCCCCCTGGATATACGTTAGGTTTTATGCGACAGAAAAGCAAATATCAAGAGGCACCATTCATGGAGTCCCGGGAATAAGGTAGTAAGATATGAGATGACAGGATGATTAGATAAACTGTAAACTTAGAAATCAGAGCAATTTGGGTGAAAGTGTTACCTTGCCTATTACTCTCTGCAGGCCCTTAAGCTACTTATTTAAAGCTTCTTAGAATTAGTGGGGACATCTAAAACGCGGAGAGAGAGTCCTTAAGTATTCCTAGTGCTTATGTGAGAGTTAATGATGTAATGTGCACCAAACACCTAGGAAAATGCTTTCTATGTAGTAAATACTTAAATACTGCTCTCCTGTCTTCATCTTCTCCCTGGGAGTAGCACAGTGACTGCAGTCACAAAATGTAGTACATTTTCCAATCAAATGTTTAAAACTTTGCTCCAGTAAAAGACACATCTCATTAAACCCCTTCAAATACTTTCCCTAACTTAGCGCTCGTATCCAACGTTCTCACCAGCAGTTCTGAAACTTCTAGTTTGTGAATGACTTTGTGTTATTTACTTGATGTCCTGAATTGATTCAAAATATTCCCAGAAATCTCCGTCAAACTAAAACACTGCAGTGCGTCTTCATCTGCCTTGTCTGCCAGACTTGGTACCATGTGACTTCTGGCTCTTTTACAAAATCAAAATGGCTGTGAACAGTTAACGTTTTAAATTGATTCAAGACATTGAGGCAGCTGTGACGATGCAACCAAAGCCACTCATGAGGAGAGACTTCCAGATCTGCTTCAGAAAGGAGTAAGAATGGTGGGGTGAGTGTGTTGAGAGCCAGGAGGAGGATGTAGAGAGGCATTAATGACAACGTGCATTTTACTGTATATTTTTATTGTAACATTCACCCTATTTTATCATCATATCTCATATATTAAAGTGAGATGATATGTGAATATTACGTACCCCTAATAAAACAACAGGAAATAGTGGTCCTATGGTTGCCAAAAACACTCTCAATGTCCTTTTCAAGTATATCCTCTGCTCTCTCCCAGTGGACTTTTAGGCTTGCCACGTTGAGCCTATAAGAGAAGAGAGGAATAAGTATCTGAAGGAAAGAGCTCTTTTCAGTCTTGCTCTTGTGTTAGGTAAGCACCAAATACACAATGATTAAAAAGATGGGTGTGGGTGATTCTTTCCCAAATTCGTTTCAATGTTCATCCTTGAAACAGATAGAAAACCTGTCTCTATTTGCAGATGAGTGTAGATTTTCTGGCATTTCAGGAACCATAACATCTAAGTGGTATGTGATTAGAAGAACTATTGTTCAGTCCGGGTGAGGCAGAGTTCCAAGGTAGCTCAGGGAGAATCACTGCCTATCCAAGGGGCAATGATCGGAGACCAAAAGGGCAGATCTCAGAAGATCTCAGAGGAAATGATGCCTCACTAGACAAAGCTACTGAGAGCAATGGGGAACTCCTTCTGCGAAATTCTGTGATCAGGTAGCTCTGCCAGATCTATGAGTAAAACTGGTGAACAAATTGAAATAAAATCATTCTAATAAGCCCAGAGTTAGGATAGCACAACACCAGACTTGGGCCTTAGTATTATCTAAGGATTCCAGTAGTAGAAATGTTGCACTTCTTGTTTTAGAAAGCAAAAAAGTGATACAAAGATTTCTGTTGAAGTGAATATTAAAAAAAAAAAAGATCCTTTGAGCTCTAAACCTAGATATTTAGAACATTAAATATATTTACTCCCCATTCTATAAGACAACAATAAAAACAACCTACTAACAAATGACAACCTGGACTTCAGGACTCACAAATACCGGGTTTCTCGGTCTGCACAAATGCAAACACTTGATGTTCAAAGGAGATGATGAATGCTTTACTTTTCAGATACTTTCTTGCACATAGAAAGCAGCAGGGCTTTTTCAATATTATTTATAGTTAAAGTTATCAGCACACTAAATGCAATAGGTCACCCTTCAAACTTGACTTGTTTCCACTTTAGCAACAAGTCCCTGCACTATGGAAATTCTATAAGCCAGTCAATTTGCTCTCAGAACCAATTCTAAAATGAATCGGTTGGAGGCACAGATGTAAAAGATTCAAACTCTGAACTGAATCCAAAAGTATTGCAATAATCACCTTCATTTTGCCAGATTCGGCTCACTGCCTTTGATGACTTTATGCTTCTCCCTGGAACTTGCGATCAGCTATGATTCTAATACATAACGATGAGATTCAAAAATTAGCTCCTCGATGCTAAATTACACCAGCGTCCCGAACTGTCGTCATTTAATACTGTACGCACAGGGTGAGATCTGCGGCCTGATTCTGCTTGACTCTGGTGGCACCCTTCTCCTTTTCACCCCTCTCGCGGCCTGTCTGCTCCAGTCATTCTCGCACCTTGTAGTCGTGCAGGTCGGCCCTGCTTTCTCTTCTCTGGCTCTGTACCTGCCATTATCTCTTCCAGCTTAGAGTATCTTCCTTCCCTCTCTCTGGGTGTCCGTTTGTTTGTTTGGCTGGTTTTAGAGCTGGGGACTGCACTCAGGGCCTCACATGTGCTAGCCAACGCTGTACTGCTAAGGTACATTCCCAGCCTTTCCCTCTTTTTGGTCAATTCCCAATCGGCATTTCCTCCAAACACCTTCTCAGAGAGACTCTTTAACAAGACAGATTTCATCTTCCGTGATTGTTTGTCGTAGCAGACACTGTAAAGTACAGTCATTGCTTATTACTCTTCACTGATGACCATAAACTTTTGAATGTACAACTGTGTCTCATTTGAATTATTTTGAGTGAACTAATGAAAGGTAGCAGAAATGTCAAATCTTCAATTTGCTTCGTGCATGCTATTCTATAATAAACTGAAATAAAATTACTGGTTTATCACATGCATCTTCAATAAAACTGTGCACATGTAGAACATACAAACCACACATCAAGTCCAATATCCAGCATGTAAAGCACATAAATAGTGTGCAGATTAATACAATCAGCATTTCATTAGATGTAATATCTATCCACACAACCACTTGTGGTACAAACAGATAAGGCCTAAAACATTCGTAAATTACTCTTCTCAATGTTGCATTTAGTTCTCCTTCTAATGAACACATGCCTACAAATCTCCAAACTAGAAAGTAATTATGAGTTTTGATATTCTGCCATCTTCATAAAAAATTTCTTGAACCAGAATATGAACAGGGAGAAATTCCAGTAGCCATGTAGGAAAATTGCTCCACTAGGTAATTGATGAAATTTTCCAAATGCAAGCTAAAGCCAAATGATCATGTTTCCATTAATCATGTCTGCAAAAGTTAAAACACTGACAAAACCAAGTGTTGGTGATATCTTGAAGAAAAGACTCCCCTCACACACTGTTAGAAAAATGTAAACAAGGACAGCCACTCTGGAAGGTTCTTGGGCAGAGTCTATTAAAACTGCAAAAGTGCTTAACCTCTGAGCCAGCATTTCTTCTTCCTGATCTCTATTCAGGGAACCACTTTTACATATGGACAAGAAGACTGGATAGGAAGCTAATTGAAGCATCCTAAAAGCGAGAAATCGAAAGTGACCTAAAGGTCTACCCACAATGGCAGGGGAAAATATAACGCAACAGAATGCAATTCAGCAATTACAAAGAATAAACCATAAACCATTTATGTTCATAAATGTAGATAGATATCAGAAATAAAGTGCCAAGTTTCAAAGCAATCCTTATAATAATATACAATTTATTTAAGGACACAAATACAAAGTCAAATAGTGCTATGTATGTAACACACACGTACACATACGCAAAGATATTTAACCATCTGAAAGAGTGTGCACTAAAATCAGAATGGTTATCTTAAGGCGTAAGGGAGGAGTTCAGGTTTAGAGGTGGTGATCAGAATGGACAGAGCTTTACTTATAATGTTCTAACTTTTGAAAAATGATGTATCCAGGTATTATTCCATAATTCAAATGAATTTAACAAAAAGATGTGCCTGATTCGGTCAATGAGTAACTAGATTGCAAAATCAGATATATAGTATGATGCTGTTTTATTTTTTAAATTATACATTGGTCTTGCATGGGTGAATACCAAAGAGTGAACAGGACTGCGCTGCTGTAGGCAGGAACTAAGAGCCAGGGTCAGACACACTCCTTTTAGGGTTGTTGAAGCTGTTCTGGAAACGGGTTGGCCAGGTCTGATCCCAACTTTGCGGCTTCTTCAGAGCCACACGGCCATGGGAAAGTCAACTTCAGTTTTCTCACCTGAAAAATAGGAATGACAATATCTGATAGAGCGCTTACTAAGGGCCAGGAACTCCTGTCAGCGCTTCGATGTAATGAGCTCCTTCACCCCGCCCTCAGGCCTACGAGGTGGGTCATTTCCGGTTTCCAAGAGGAAACTGAAGAATAAAGAGGTTAAGTGACTTGTCCAAGGCCATATTGCTGAGAAGTGGCAGGGCTGGCTCCAGGGGCCACAGCCTTCAGTCATAACTATTTTTCTATGTGCAGATCACTGCCATCTCTATGCTGTGTGTTTAAATATGTATAAATTTCATAATCCTGGGATTTTATAGCAGAGTATATAGGTATGTGAATATGTGAGTACTGGTTTTCTACAGATGGTGTAACACGTTGTTAACCCACAGTAAAGAACACTTTCACCTCTAGTGTCTAGGATACAGTTGATCAGTGTGCAGAAGCCAGGAAGGAACAGAGGCAGGAGAACTAGTCATAGACGAATGTTATAATTTGAGAATGACTGGGTGCGCTACACGTTTGGAAGTAGGATGAACAGCACTGCGTGAGAGAAACAAAAGCACAAGAACGACCACTAGATTTGAGTAAAGAGCAGTGCTATTCATTAAATGAAATAAAAATTCCTTGTAGGGCTATGTAGGGACAAGAGTTGATGAGTTTAGTTTCGTCCCTACTAATCTAATACTTGGAAAATATCCAAATGGAAATATCCAGTGTGCAGCATGATATATGAATCTAGATGTTTATAGTTGAAAATTGCCAGTTTATGAAAAGTAATTGAGTATACAGGGGAATCTTTTGACTTCCTAAATGTTTTATTTGACATACATTAGGGTTTAATCCTTTGTTATAAAGTTCTATGAGTTTTGACAAATATATGCTATTGTACCCTATATGGACCACTACAGTATTCAGACATAGTAGTTTCTCCACCCTGAATGATCGCCTGTGCATGAACTATTCCATTTATTTCCCTCAGTGTTCTGGTTCTCATCTCTATAATATAACCTCTACCTGAATGTTACAAGTATGTGAATGGAATTGCTTCTTTCACTTTGCAAAATGCATTTGCAATCCATCTGTGCCTTTGTATGGCCTCATAGCAAATTGCTTTGTGTCACTGAATAGGATTCTATCATATGGATATGCATCCATGTGTTTACACATTCACATGAGGCATTCTCTGTTGCAGATTTTGGTGATTATTAATGATGTTAATATAGACATTTGCATATGTATTTTTGCCTGGACATAAGTTTTCAAATCAGTTGGGTACACAGCTAGGTACGGTATTACTGAATTTTACATTAGCACAATGTTTACCTTTATTACAATTTGCAAAACTCTCTTCCAGAGTGGTTGCACCCTGTTCTTTCCTATCACCAAGGCATGAAATGTGCTGTTCTACATCTTAGCAGCAATTAATGTCATCAATGAGCAGGGATGAATTAACCAGAATTAATGCAGATAGTGGTATCTTGTCATGATATGACTCATTTCTGGAATGCCAAATGGTATCAAGGATTATTTTACGTCTTTTACGTTGTTATTTATTTCTTATTTTGGAATGAAGACTTGTGTATTTTGTGTATTTTGCATACAAATCTTTCATCAAATACAAGGTCTGTAAACATTTTCTCTTAGCCTATTGCTTGCCTTACATTTTAGCATCTTTTGCAGTTCAAAAGATTTTAATTTTAGTTAAGTCCAATGTATCAATTGCTTTTCTTTCATCAACTGTACTTTTGATATTGTACATTTAAAAAATCATCAACCCAAGATTATACAGGATTTCTCCAATTATTTTCTGGATGAGTTATAGTTTTTTAGTCTAAGAATAAATCTTGATTTGTTTTGATTTAAGCTTTTGGAAAGGGTAAGGACTCTGTCTAGCTTCTTCTATTTATATACGAGTATCTAATTGCTCCAGTACTATATGCTTAAAATATGGTCCCTTTGCTAGTGACTTGCCTTCACTTTTTTGTCAAAGATCAGTGGGATGTTTTTGCAGATATATTAGTGTGTTCATTGCTTTGCTCTATTCTTTGACATCATACTGTCTTAATTAATGTGCATTCATCATGTCTATAAATGAAGTCATGTGAATCTCCAATTTCATTTACCCAGCTAGTACTATGATTAATCTTTTGTTTTTTAGTATAAATTTAGACTCAGTAGATATCTCAAAAGACAGTGCTGGAATTTTTATTGGAATTGCATTGAATGTATAGAAATATGAAAGATTAACACCTTAATTATGTTAAATATAACATTGCATATCAATATATTTCTATTTATTTAACTTGCTTTATTCCTATCGGAATTTGATAATTTTAATGTGGATTCTATACATATTTTGTTAGCTATACCAAAATAGCCCAATTTTGTGGTAGTAGAAGAAATATTTTTTAAATTAAATTCCAGTTTTAAGTGTGATATATAGAGAATCAATTGACTATCAATTGACTATATATATATATATATATATATTGACCTTTTGGGGGGAGGTACAAAGGGATTGAACATTTTATCCTGCCATCTTGCTGTGTCCTCTTAATAGCTTCTGGAATATTTTGTATATATTTTGGCATTTTTGTCCTTATAGATAATGCTATGTGAACATGATAGTTCGATTTCATTCTTCTCCATACATGCATTTTATTGAGTTTTCTTGTCTTATTCACTAGTGTATACTTCCAGTATGATGTCATTTAGAAGAGGTGAAAGAGGATGACATTTCTTCTTTGTCTGATTTAAGGGGAAGTATCTTGCCATTAAGTATAATATTACATATAATTTATTGTAAATGTCTTATTCAAACACATGAATTCCATTCTATTCCTATTTTCCTAGTTTTATCATAAACATGTATCAGAGTTTGTCAAATTCCTTTTTAGTAGAAGTGATATAATTTTTTTTTTTTTCCTGAGCCTGTACTGGTTTTTTTGCTCTTTGAACACAGGAACCTGGGTGAATTTGGGGGGTATTTCTTCCATTTATGGCTCTCTAAAATTTCTGAATCAATGATTTGGTAGCTGCTATTACTTTTGAAATACTATTGGCTATTATGACTTAAAATATTTCTTCAGTTCTTTTTCTTCTCTGTCTGGTATTCCAACTGCAAGTGTGGTAAACTTTTTTAAATTATTTCACAGTGTTTGTTACTCTGGCATTTCTTGTCATTTTTCTCTTGGTGTTTCAGAATGGCTGGTTTCTATTAAGTATGTTCCAGTTCACAGACTTTTTCCTTCAACGTGTGTAATCTATTGATGATTGGTTATTGCTTCGTATTTTTGAATTTCTAGTATTTCATTCTAATTCTTGGAGTTTCCATTTCTCTGCTTACAGTACCCATCTACCTTTGCATTGCTTACATTTTCCTTTAGAGTCTTTAATATATTAATTACAAGTATTTGAATTTCACTATCTAACACTTTTCATATCTGAGTCTGATTATTTGTTTCTTTGGATGCTGATTTACTTGTTTGTTTATTACCTTGTAGTTTTTTATTGAAATGCAGACATCTTGATTTGGTAATAAAAATTAAGGAAAATTACTCTTGTGGTGAGAATTTTCAGTAAAATGGTTGAGTTGAGCTGAGTTTTATATTCATTGTAGTTATCAATGATCAGATTGTAGTTATCAATGCTCAGATGCCTCAAATTCATGTACAGAGTGTTGTTTTTTTTTTTGTTTTGTTTTGTTTTGTTTTGTTTTTGTTTTAGTGTTTGACTTTGGATTTCCCAAAGCATTTTCCTCAGAGATGTGTTTTTCTCAATTTCAGTCTACTGTCATATTAGAGACTTGTGGGTATGGTGGTAATGTGTGAAGGACACAGAGCTTTCATATATTCTGATTAAATTTTAGTGTTTAGGTAAGTGTTTGGAGCTATAATTCTAATAAGTGGTGTAGCCTTTTTATTTTCCTCTGTTCATTTCCTGCCTAAATCTCTAACTGTTCTTTTGAAGCTTAACTTGTGTTTGCCACCTTATCTTTACTTCTCCTTATGTGAACCCAGGAAGCTGGAAATCCATGGACTGGGTAGAATGTCTTTTCCACTGCAGATACCTGGGATAACTGATGGAAAAGTCTTTCATCTACAGTGTAGTCATGTGTTATGCAAGATGCTCATTTTCTCCTCCCCTGATAGCTATGAGGATCATTTTTCAGTTTATCACCATTAAAAAACTGGAGATCAGTTTCACAAGTGTCAAGACTCTTTTAAATCTGTCGTATCACATTTTCACACTAATCCTCACCTAGCCTGCCGCAATTTATCAAAGTTACCATAGAAGTGTTTTATTCAATTTATGGTTCGATTGGATCTTCCAATAAGCAAATTTCAACTTCATCACCTAGCCTGTGTGAGCCTGTCTCTCCAGATTTCACTAATGATTTGCCCTGAGACTTTAGTTTTTCACATGAACCCAAGAAAACCAATGGTTTTTATTTTGTCCTTTATTTATTTAAGAATTGGCATGCAGACTTTCAAGTTCTTTTCTTGCCACCTCCAAAACCAGAAGTCTCCTGTTTCTTCCTACATTTTTCTTTTGGTTTCTTTATCTCAGCCTGTGTTGTCTTGCAACCTACAATGACTCCTATTCTTTTGCAATTATTTTTCTCTTCTCTTTCTCATCCAAGTTTCTAAAACATTTTTCTCATTTTGCCTTCATTTTATTTCCTATTCACCTTGCAAGATCCAATTTCCCTCCCCTAGACAAAATTGTTTCTAATGAAGCCATCAATAACTGTTGACTTGTCACAATCTGCACTTTGAGTTATCATCTTCCTGATATCTATCTCATAAGTCGTACATGATCGTTGATTCTTTAACACTCCCTTCCCTCTTGGTTTCCATATTTTATCCCACTATTCCTTTCCTATTTTGTGGTAACTGCTGTGTCTCATACCTATGAGACCCTCTTGTTTACCATTTACATTTTGGAAATTATGTAGTTCCTTTTTGTTATTGTTGCTGCTGCTTTCTCTCCTCATTCTGTAAATCAACTTATGAAATTTATCTACTCTCATTGCTTCAATTATGTGACGATTATCAAGTCTACATCGTTAACATGGCCACTTGTCCTCAGTACAAACTAATGTCTAAATCTTATTGAACATGGCTGATTAGCTGTCTCTGAAGCACATCAAAATTTTCATTTTCAAAACTTTGCTATTTATTTCTTTCTTCTTTCTGTGATCCCCTTTCTCAATTTAATTCTCCAAAGAAGAAACTTAGGTGTTCTCATGAATATTTACTCTCCTGAATAAACCAAACTGAATTTTTCACTGTTACATAAGCAGTGTTTCTTCTAGGTCAATGTTTCAAGTGAATGTTTATTAAATAAGTATGCATATTAAAATTTCATCAAATTCTATTTCCTATGCAATGTTTTAAATCCTGGTTCTAAAGCTTGCCCAGTATTTGGCCCTTCTGGCTCTCCTCTTTGAAGGTGAAGCTTAATATTATAGTATTTGTGAGGTTTAAATTACAGAGGCTTTCTAAGACACACAAAAAGAAAATGGCCCTGAATTTTTTTACTTCCTTCATAAGGAAGCCTTAAATCCATTTATTTAGATAGTATAATGATTTTTATTATTATAATTCAGACTTTGACCATTATTAACTTTAAGAAGTTTTTAATTTGATGATTGCCAACCACAACCCTGTCTTCTAGATCTGATATTCTGTCTTCACATTGGTTCATGTACCTTTCAAAAGAATTTTTAATCATCTGAAAGTTTTACGGCATCCAGTTGTTTCTATTTTGGACATTTGTGGTTTCCAAGTCTTTTCTAAGCTGTTCTGTTTTTTGTCTGCTTCTATTCTGTGTTCACTAACCATCTCCTTCTTTATGGTCTTCATCTCTTTAATTATCTGTGTAATTATTTTTGTTTTGGTCTTGTCTAGAGAGTCATTCATCTGCTTTGTTACTTCTGCTATTACCACTTTAGAAAATTCACCGGGGTGGCTTTTGTTTTCTTCTACCTCGATGCCATCTGGACTAGCTTTGGGAGAGTTGGTTGGTTTGGAATGCATCTTGTTTTCATATTTTCTCATTTTCTGCTTTTTGTGGTTATTGTTTATTTGTTTTCTGTGTCAAGACTTGCAAATTACTTATAGTCGGTAGTTTTATTACTCTTACCAAGGCCTCTTTAGGTAACGATTACTTTTCAGAGATGTCTTCTAGAGTTAGCTGCCTTTTGGCCTTTGAGATTATCCCAGGATCCTACTGTTTTGTTCATCAATGATTAAAGGTTGCAGCCTCTTTGTCCTGCCATCGAGTTTTTGGCACTGGACTGTAGTATTGTTTCTAGTTCCCAGATATTCCAGGCACTAGCACACAAGGAGGATCAACTGATCACTACAGCTAAGTCACCTTTGCTAATGGAGAATAATCAGTAAAACAACGGCATCAAACACAAACTGGAAAAATGATAAACTAGAGGAATTAATAATTTGTCATCTTTAACCATAGTTGCAAGATTTATAGTCATATAGCAAAATATAAGACTAGAAAATTATAGACAGTTTATACACTCCCTTTCACTTTAAAGCAGTATTCAGCCATAGTAGAATATAATAAACAGCTCAGAGAATCATAAAGGTAAATGGTAAAGGTGTGGTAGCATGAAGAAAAAAGACATTGTGAAAAATAAAGCAATGGAAGATATAGAGAAGGTAGCAAGATGGATGTGGAAGATCTTATTAAAGAGTGAAGAGAAATTAGTGGTGTTAGACCGCAGTAACAGACCATGTAGGAGAAGAATAAGTACTAAGGAGTGTGGAGATTAAATTAGAGGAAAAGGAAATAAGAAAAAAATACTAAGGGACCAAGGTGAAAAAGAGAAAATGAGAAAAGAAAGGTGAAAGAGAATAAAAGAAGGGCCTATGCAAAAAAATAATATAAAATAATATTAAGAAAATGGGGGATAAAAAAATGGGTGGTAAAATTGTGACTTCCACCAAAAAAAAAAAAAGTGAAAAATAAAAAATGTACCACAAATTGGGTGTGGTGGAGCACACCTGTAATCCCTGCACTCGGGAGGGTGAGGCAGGAGGATCTCTGTGAGTCCGAGACCAGCCTGGGCTACACAGTGAGTTCCAGGTCAGTCTCAAGTACATAGTGAGAACCTGTCTCAAAAAAAAAAAAAAGTACCACAAAAGGAGGAAAAAGAAGGACAGGAGATAGAGAAAAAAAATGTGCATTTCTTTTTTCTTTTTTTGTTTTTTTTTTTGTTTTTTTTGTTTTGTTTTGTTTTGTTTTGTTGTTTTGTACCTGGGATTGAATCCGGGTCCTTGCGCTTGCGAGGCAGGCCACCGAAAACACGTGCATTTCTTCCCAGGCTGACAGCCCTTAATTTTCCAAGTTACATTCCTCCTCGCCACTCCATAGCCTAGGAGTTGTGCGGAGGTTGCTCAGTTCAAGGGCAACTCTCTCCGCAATCCCTTGTTTGTGAAGGCCACGGCCGTTCTAGCTGGGGAATCAGCTCCATTCACTGTTTGGAGAGGCAAATGCGGGGCCCTGGTCCCAAGGCTCCTGTGGCGGATTCCCGCTGGCTGGGGACCAGCGCTTATTATCCAATGAACATTCCAGAGTCAGTGGGACAGTTTCCTCACATACAGGCTCCTGTCAATTCCAGACACTCAGAGAGGAAATAAACCTGCTACGGTTAATTCGAGGAGTTATGTGCAGGCCCAGTAAGGGCACAGGGTGCTGGGTGATGTCCCGCGGGTGTCCTGAGTACAGGCAGAACAGACAGGCACTTAAACTTTGCCACTTAACCCAACAGAGGCCTTGCCTGTGGTGTTAGAGTCTGTGCACAGGACTCTGGCCAAATGCAGGGTGGAGATGCTGCTACTGCGCCCAGAGTGGAGGCAGTGCACCTGGCACTGGGGGGGTGCTGCTGAGGTCCAGGTGCACAAGGCAGAGATTTTCACGGGCTTGTCACTCCTTGTGTTAACCCAAGTTGCCCAAGGATGGTGTTGGATGTCAAAGAGAGATTCCGGTGGGTCTAAGATTGGAGCAAGCCAGTGAGAACTACCATAGGCTCACGTAAGCCTCAGGTGCTGGACTCAGACAAGACCAGTGTCAGCCCTGTGCCGGATGAACGTCCCAGGTGGCATGGGACCAACAGGCTCCTGGCCATGACTCAGGGGTGCTCACAGCCCAATACTGAGGACTCTCCAGGCAGGCAGTGGTTGCGTGCCCCAAGCCCCCAGTCTGAGAATGAGCTGGCAGGTCGGAAGGGGAAGCGCATGTCCCTGGGTGCTTGACCCAAATGTGCTTGTGAAAATGCTGCCCGCCTCCTCCCCGTTTGGAAGGGGGACAGTGCGGCAAAGGACCTATGCCCAGACCCAAGTCTAGTGCTCGATAATTATTTGCGATTCATGAGTGAATCTGTTGTATGAGAAAGCCTCACTACCACATCATTTTGTCCTTACCTATTTACAGCTAGCATTGTCTATCTAGTTTCGAAAGACTCTAACCTACACGAATATAAGGATCGTGACCGTGTGGCTTGTAACAGATAACAGTCCCGTGTGTCCATGAGATTGAACCAGAGCAACAGGTGTGTAGCTGTGTGATCAGACTGGATGTCACCGGAAGCACTGAAGTACAACAGTAGACGGTCAGGGACCACGTAAAAATCGTACATAAGTGTACAGATATCAAAGAAGTAGGGATTATATATTTTTATGGCCAAGTGACACGGTCAAGCACAATATCTGACACAACTGAATACAAACTAACTGATGCTGTCATAGAAATGTTAACACAGGTACATATAGAGACCAGTTTCTTAATAGCATGTGTACTTTTCATTGTTACTTTGCCCCTTGTTATTATAAACTATGTCACTAATGCTACTATAATTTGCTGAATTGCCATCACTGAAAAAAAACCTGGTATACTTGTCCCCCATTTGAGACTTGGACTGCTACTTCAGGTCATTATTGAAGGAACAGACAGTGGTTGTGACTTTTATTAATTATTTACATTTGTTTATTGTTTGTAATTTTGTCAATAGTTTTCTTCTTTCCTTTATGTGTGTGTCCTGTACTGCCAAATAGTCAAAAAAGGATTAAACAGATTGGGCCTGCACAGGAATCTCAGGATTTCAAAGCAACCAAGTATTATTGTTAAAACAGAGGAACCAGGCTGGAGATTTATCTCAGTGGTGCCTCTGCCTGCCTCTCAAGCACAAGGACCCGAGTTCAATATCCGGTACCAAAAAAAAAAAAAAAAAAAAGATACAAACAGAGGAACCTTATTTGGCTTTTGTAAGCTATCATTCCAACCATTAGGAATGATTTGCATAATTCCAGTGCAATTTGGGGTTATATGAATTTAACATTGTCCTCAAGTTAGACAATTTTGGTGGGGAGTTTGACATTTTCAGTGAGAACTTTGCATGAGCTTTGATATTTTCTGCAGGCTTTATGTACTTCTCAGTTCTCTAAAGAGCAAAACTCATCATTCATCAGCAAATTTAATAATCTATGATAAATAAGTGCTTGGACATATGAAGGTGATACGACACCATTTGTTGGAATTTACAAATAATGACCTGAAGTAATAATTACTCTGAGTTGCTCAAGAAAGTTATATCCTCCTAGAAGTGGAAAGTTGATTCTAAAGAACACCACAAATTTTATTTTTAAATGTAAAAGCTCAGTAGTCACTCTAAGTCCAAAACTTCTTGAATGTTGAAGATTGTGGTTCTCTGGATAGCAGGGTCATTGCTAGGGTTATCCTGGGTCCAGTCAAGCTTGATATGAATTAATCACCTTCCTTCTGGAATATAAACACGCAAATAACTTTTCACTTTCTTATAGTCATGAAGTGTTTCAATGATACTCCTGGGCTGAAAATAGTAAAGACTGAATGTAACAGGCAAGAAAAACCCAAAATTAAAAGGAGATTTCAAAATATAACTAATCCGGTGGACAATATTCTAATATATTAACTCTAACAGAAGGGAAAAAATAACTTTAGTAAACCCTGGAGATATTGCAAATGAGGAGATTACATACTGAGGACTAGAAAGTTAAAAACAGAGAAATTATAGATGGATCTTGAGAGTCCAAGATGTAAAAGAAAATCAAGTGAATGAGATTTAATTTAGATAGACAAAATGCCTTTTTAAGAAGAATAATGCCAATGGGATTTATAAATCAAGTGAATACCAATTAGAAGCCAAAATAAAAGACAAGAACCATAGAAAAGTAGAGTTTTAATGTCAAAGGATATGAGTAAAGACTTATATTTTGGACAAATTTCATTATTTTTGAATAACAGAGTGGAAAATTTCTTAAGCATGCCATTCTTCTTTATATGCAAAGTGAAACATCTACATTTGAAAAGGGGAGTACCTTACTAACTTAACATACTCAGTAGGAACCAGAAACATTCAGCTTAATTTAATAAATGTGAATGAAGGCTTCCTGTGCAGAAATACTGGGCTGGATGCCAGAGTTAAGAGATAAATAAAATACAGTCACTAGACTTGAAAAGGTTATAGTCTTTTGAGAGGGAAAGATAGGAAATCAGATCATCTCAATATACTATTTAAATATTCTGTGTGCTACTTGTGAGAGCTCAGAAGTGATAACTCTGGAACAACGGTGGTTATAGATATAAGCTTGACTCACCCGGATCAAATGTATTTCTTACCATTTGCAAGGGTACTCATATTTTCTGGGTTTTTTGTTTGTTTTGTTTTGTTTTTTTGTACCAGGAATCAAGCACTGGGCTTTCCACTTGCCTGTAAGAGTACTCTCCATTCTGGGACTTATGGAATAAAGATTTGTAAGGAGTTAAAAACAAACAAGAAACAAAACCTGCAAGCAAAGCAGAGCCAATGACTAAGCATCGAAGCAAAGGTAACGAGGAGTAGTAAAACCTACACACCATTCTCTCTTGTGATAGGACAGCTGAATCTATTACAAATTGCGAGACATATATATGTATGAAATGGCAATTAAAAGAAATTCCTGACTTTCTCCATTCTAAGATAAACTTGAAACTTGTACATCTGACCAAGATGAAACAGCTAGGACCATATCTGTCCTCCACTTAAAACAACCTAAACATGGAACAAATACATGAAATAGCAGTTTGCAAGGCACTAGGCCTGAGTCAAAGAAAGGGAGAACCCATGAGAGATGGGCAAGCATTGTGTCTTCTCCCTTTACTATCTGGGTGGAGTTTCCTGGATTAGCAGGAGACCCAGCAGGGACCTGTTATATCCATGAGGACATCTGGACAGGGACTCCATGGATACTCCTGCCCTCCCTATGTCTAGAGGCACAGGTGCGGATCATGATTCATCACCCTGAAAACCTGGTGAGATTCCTTGGTTCCTAGATATAAAACCTACCACAGCCATAATCCCATCACTCGGGAGGCTGAGGCAGGAGGATCGCTGTGAGTTCGAGACCAGCCTGGGCTACACAGTGAGTTCCAGGTGAGCCCCCACTACATAGTGAGAGCCTGTCTCAACAAAACCAATAAATAAATAAATAATAATAAAACCTACCACAATGTACCTTCTTCCCTCAATACTGCAGCCTTAAGGACTTTCTCACTCTGAAGCTGATTCACACTCAATCTCTAGACATTTGTCAAAATTACCATTCACTTGTTCCTCCTGGATACGGTCACAGTGGGTTCAGGCTCTGGTGAGCAGATCTCAGCTGTGGTGCTCTGGATTCTCCTGTCCCAGGGTGGAAGCTTGTTCTGAGACTTCAATTAATCGATAGGTACAAGAGGTTCATTCAGCTATTTTGGTAAAAGGATGGGAGTAGCAACTTCCAAGCTACTCATTACAGAATTATCAGAGCTAAGCCCAGAAGTCAGAAATTGACATTTTAAAACTACAATTTACAAGTCAGAAATTGACATTTTAAAACTACAATTTACAAGGTGCATGGCTAGCTCACTCAGTAGACCATAAGACTTAAAACTGCAATTTACAAAGTTATCTAAAAATATTAAATACTTGGGGATAAATCTGACAAAAGATGTATAATACTTGTATATTAAAGACAGCAGACCACTGTAAAACTTTTAAGACGTCAGAAGACATATGTGACATTTATAAATCAGAAGGCAATATTATTTAGGATCAATAATTTGATCTACAAATTCAGTTTGTGTAATAGAAATTCTAGAAGGTGATTTTTTTGTTTTAGATGTTAACAAGCTAATTCTAAAATTTATTTGAAAATGGTAATGGTCAAAACAATATTGAAAGTAAACAGAGGCATAACACTACTTAATTTCAAGACATTCAAATCTACAATAATCAATATACTACTTATAGTACTGGTCTCAAGATAGACTTCAAAATCATGGAGTAAAGTGGGTTATAAAATACAGTTCAGAAATAGATCATACTTATAAAGACAACTGACTTCTCATAGCGGTGTCATTCAGTGAAGAAAGAGTAGTCTTTCAATAAATGGTACTGCAATAACTGAACCTCCATGTGCAAAAAAATTAAATGAACCTTGTGCCACATGGGATAATAGATCTTTATAACTTCAAGTTTAAGCTAAACTGTTTTAAAGAATACATCAAAACTCCAACCCCAAACAAGAAGAGAATTGTATTCCATCTCTTTTAAAACCACTTCTCTTTCAAAGTGAATAAAAAGACATGCTACACACTGAAAGAATATACTTGTAAATCTTACATTTGATAACAGACATATTTTAATACATATAAAGGATTATCAAAGTCAATAATATTAAAACCCATAACAAATGAGCAAAACACTTTAAGAGACACTTCTGCAAAGGAAATACATGAAATTCAACAAAACTTACGGAAACATGCTCAATGCCATTAGCCACTAAGGAAATGAAAACTTTAAATATTGTGATATACTTCTGCATAATATTAGAATAACCCAAATGAAAAAGTCATGTGATCATAGTAAGATCTGACAGCCTTGTGGAAGACTATTCCACACACTGATATTTCAAAATAAAGCAGTTTACCCACTACAGGAAACAACTTGACAGTTTCTTAGCAAGACAGAAGTACACTGATCATGTGATCCAGACATTTGATTTCCTGGTATTTATGTAAGAGAAATGAAAATATATACACACAAATACCGGTACGCAAATATTTACAACAGGGTTGTGTTTTGTTTTGTTTTATAATTTCAAACTGGAAAGAATTTAAAAGTTCATTAATTGCCAATCAGATAAATTATTTCCACATAATAGAATACTACTAAGAAATATAAAGGAGTAAACCACTGATACAACAAACAAAGTGGATAAGCTTTGTGATAATTTTACTGAGTGAATGAAACCAGATGAAAAAGCATATAAACTGTATTATTCCATTTATAGAATGACCTAGCAAATACACATTAATCTATAGATCAGTAGTTGCCAAGGAATGGAAAGAGAATGAAGACAGAGAAAGGTGTCTATTGAATATTATTTTGGGCCATGATGGACACATTTACTGTCTTAACTACAGGCATGCGTATGTCAAAACTTATTCAATTCTACTTATTAAATTGCATTAAAGATTCAGTTTATTTTATGCCATTATCTCTAAGTAAAGCTTATAATTTTTAAAAATGTAAAAGTAACAAATTACATGTCTTAAGAATAGGTCTGTGTAAATACGATTTAATTTATTTTATTGGTACCGGGGATCGAACTCAGGACCTTGTACTTGCGAGGCAGGCAGAGGCACAACTGAGCCAAATCCCAGGCCCTACGTAAATAAGATTATACACTGAAAATAGTTCCGTTTCTTATGTCTAGTTGAGAAACAGGATGCAATTAGAAAGAACCTTTTTCTTACTGTCACATAAAGAGGATTTTAAAATATTGTATGAGGCTGTAAAAGAAAACAAATATCTAGTTTCAAATAGTTCACCATAGATAAAGATCATAAATGGTAAAAAAAAAAACAAAAAAAAACAAATAAGCACACCTCAGAGGAAGACATTAACAACCAGGTTAGATGTCCATTTAAAAACATCCTTAGTATCATTTTCAAAATATGTATGAATAATTTTTTTTTATTTTCAGGACCTCAGCATTAAAATAGCAATAATGAGAAGCAAAGAGAAGTGTGCCAGCTTTTGTTCCTCGGATCTCATTTTCCTTTGGTGACATCTAAGCATTTTCAAATGAAAGTTGTGACGTTCGTTTGATGTGTCGTGTTGATTACGCAGCTGCCCTTCATTATTATTAAATCAAACCCTACTTTAGGCATTGCAAAGATGCTTTCTAAATGCACTTGAAGCCTAGGGTCCATTGATTTTATGCGAGTGATGCTATCACAGAAAATCTACACAGGACGGATGCAATTAGTTCAAAGAAGAACTGGGAGGAGACTTTCCTGAAAAACGGATTTCACCCGAGGACAGCGGTTCCCACTGCCTGGAGGGCTGCCTGCCTTTCCTGATGGTTTGCCCTGCAGAGGCTGGATTTCCCTAGTCAGTCCCCACCATTAGAAAAGCCAACTCCTGAGGACCCCAGAGGGGGTTTTTTTCAGCTGCCTGCCTGCCTGCCTGTCTGCGATCACCCGGTGG
>NW_022900922.1:3099961-3132311 GCF_012274545.1 Fukomys damarensis | reverse complement strand
AAAAAAAAAAAGAAAAGCCAATTCCTTGCAGTAAATGCCTTAGTAGATATCACCAGCTGGTTCTCCTTCGCTGGTTGAACGGTAAATTCTATACATAGAATAGTCATTATCCAATCCATCCAAGGCACTGTTCTCCCCCCCTGCCTGCCCATTTTACACTACCGTCCAGGCATAATCAGTGAGTCTCTCCTCTCCCTCTCTCCTTTCCCTGCGTATATTCTGCTGTAGAGGGTTACTTCCCATATCCCCTTGTCTACATGATTGCAAATGCTTAAAATTACTGGTATTTTCTTTGCCAGCATCTAAGAAATTCTTGTTGAAAATTTATTGACAATTTAAGGCAAATGTATGTATCCAGTAAGTGTCTAGACATGTTCCCCAACATCTTCCCTCTGCCTGGGCTTTTGCTTTCATTTCTTGCATCAACAACTACCTATGTATATAAGCTCCAAGAGTATTGCTGTTTCCTGTTTGTAATATTCATAATCTAAATTTTCAAAGATCTCTCAATATTCAAATCATGGATGATGCCACCCCAACACAGCTACTTAATTCTGAGTTAAAAGTACAGAGTGTTCTAAAAACACCTGCCTTAGCACTCATTCCAAAATCACACACCACACAACATATTGCCAAGGACTTGCTACAACACAAATTTTGGAACATTCCTGTACAGATTCCAGGTCACTGTGTGATTCTTACTTTGCTAGTGGTAAACTTTGCCTTTGAACTTTGCCACAACAATGCAATCTGAAGTTTTCAAAAAGTTTAAGCAATCGTTATAAAAACTGGGAATAGCCTCGGGGCATTTCATACTCCCAGATAAACATGCTTCTTACTGCAGTTCTTGTTTAACCTCACAGAGATGGGTGGGAGCGCCCGTAGAGGGAGACCGATGACCTGAAGTAGGCCTTTTACTTGCAGAAACTGTTTCTGTTGACCAGTAAATGTTTGTGCTCCTTAGTTCCATTGTGCCTGAGACATTCCAGCTTGATTATTCATTTAAACCATTACACTTTTAATAGAAAGCATGGGCAATTTTCCATTTCCATTAGTATCTAAAGAACAGGAAGAATATGTGTGATAAATTTGTCTTCTCTACTTCCTCTTACGAGCTAATACTGAGGGAAATCTTATGTCTTTGCTGCATAAACAGCAAGGCATTTAAAAAGGAGCAATATAAACATTTTATACTTTATTTCCATTCCTTTTTTTTTTTTTAACCTAGACCCAGTTTTTCCCATGTGTGTGCACGGGGCATTATTGTCGTGTGGGCTATGTTGAAAACAATCTCACAAATGCTTGCAGGCAAATACATGTCAGCCTGGAAATCAGTAGGAAGTGCAGGTACGCGTGGACTGTTACAGAACTGTGCTATGCCGTATGCTGGTCAGTAGGAAGTGCAGCTGTGAGTGGAAATCCAGCAGAGTGGGTTTCTCATCGAGCTCATCTAAGAAATGTGGGTTGAAGCTGTGCCGTCAGTGCCACATGTGGAAGTCTCTCCATTACTGTCATCGCCTTAACCAGCAGAAATATCCAAGGAACAGCATGTGTCTAGTATCTCAATAGAGCATCCGCACAGACTGTGTTACATTGTTTTCCTCATTGAGTTTATTGGTACATTCTAGGTATACAGTACAGTTCCATTCATCATTGGGGTCTTGTGCCTTTCCATGACAGGCCTTGGTTCTCATTTTCTCCCCATTCCCCTGCCCTCCCTTCACCCCCTCCTCCCTTCCCGATTTACAAACACTTTATTGCCATTTTTTCATTTTCTCATATTTTTTCTTTTCCCTTATTTCCTTTCCCCTACCCTTCCCACTTCCTGTACACCTTTAGCCCCTTTCTTCCTATTTCACATTGTCAATTATATCATTAGGATCTTATTTACCATGATTATTTTTCACACCAGAGAAACTATTAGATATTAACACGTGTGTGACTTCTTTATTTACATTTTATTTTTACGCTTTGTTCTATGGCTTGTCAAAATCAGGTACTATTTTACTTATTTAAACTGGTCCAAACAGTTACAAAACGCTATCCATTTCACTTGTTCCTGTCTTCAGTTATGATGAGGAAGAATCCATAGAGATGTGACTGGTTTACAGGCTTTATTTTTATTGATGAAAGTGTACAACTAAATCAGATTGATTTTTCATACGAAAATGAAGCCTTCACATTTGTTAGAACCAAGAAATGACTCAAGGAGATCCACAGTTTAAAGGTGATAATGTTGGGCTGGGGATTTAGCTCAGTGGTTCCACTGCCTTCCTCGCAAGCACCAGGTCCTGAGTTCAATCCACAGCACAAAGAAAAAAAAAAGTTGATAATATCATAAAATATCAAGTCCCTATCTTCCTGAATCCTTTGAAATTTTTATGCTTTCCAGAAAAGGATAATGTGTATCCTGAGTATTCCACAAAGTACCATATATGTCCCGAGTCATTGAATAGAAATGCAAAACTCCTTGTTTTTACTATATAAGGTGTGCATTGAAAGCTTGTCAGAGTTTCATACAATTAAACTTTAAATTATCCAAGTACCACTGCAAGAAACCAATTTAGAATCCAGGACAACTGGCCGTTGTCTTAATGAGTACTAATTATTACGGAAAGAGGAGCGCACAGTTTATCGATGAACTAAAGAGAGAAGGGTAAGACCCTGCCTGCTGGCTCTACAAGTTCAGGTCAGAAAGCTGTGTATGAACACTTCAGGCTCCTTTAAGTATTTCACTATGAAAAAATAGCTTCGGAGTAAAGAGTAAATTGACTTGATAGCAAATTCCTATCTATAACCTTCTATTTAAATAGGTTTCACTGTGAAAGCAATGACAACAAACCTCAACAATCTGCTCCTTCTGATACCGTGTCCTTTTTACTTTTTGTGCTTTTTATTTTTTCCATTTCTCTCCCTGGCCCAAGCAATTCGGCAGTGCACATGCACAACTCCTTAGCTCCTTTGTCACAGTCATTGTGATAAACACAGACCGAGGCTCCTCGGTAGACATAACATTTTCCTGAAGGCTACAAAGACATGAGTCAACACAGGGACGATTTCACCCTCGCCACCTGGGAACTTAGCTTCTAATGAAAGATTCCAGATAAAGATCGTTAGTAAGAGCCGAAGCAACTCAGTATATTCCAAACTCAGTTGTACTTCTTGTCAGCAGTGACCTGGTGGTCCAAGCATCTTGATGGACAAGTAACTGCAAGTCTACAGCAGAAAAAGAAAGTCCCCTGTGCTTAAGGTTTTCATGCTCCCACACTCATATGCAAACCACTGACTTGGCTTCTGAGAAGTCTGCCAGCAGCAACCCTCAGGAAGCTGCTGAACACCTACTTCAGGTCCATCCGCCCTAACTCTCCAGCTGCCGAATGAATCCTAGATGAGCGAGCATCACAACAAGCCCTTCTGGGGAAAAGTCGCTAACAGTGTACTGGACACATAAGAGGTGCCCTGTAAGGGTAGGAGGAAAAAATATTTTTCAACTTGCTTTTCTGAATGAAATTTGAAAAGCATTCCCTATTCTATCCTTTTTATTTTTTCCAAAAATTAAGCACATTCATCTCTACGGAAAAATATGCGCACATGCACACACCCTGAATTCACGGATGTAGCTAAAATAAATTACCTCTTCTTGGAGAAACTGAGGAAATTGGGTGTTTGTTTTGTAGATCATATATAATTCAGTTGGAAAGGGGGCCTATTGAAAACGGGAGTTGTGAGCAGTAGTTTAAAATGACAGAGTGACCACAGACTTCTAGATAGGATGAGGGACACAGTTCCAGGTACTTCTTCATTTCCTTTCTTATCAGTGGAGTTTTTCAATCAACCTAATCTAGCAGAACATTTCTCCCAGGCTACTGAAATATATTTGCAGGAAACAACTTTCCCCTCACCAAAAGAAATAGGTTTAACTCCTTCATTCCTTGAGTTCTGAAACTCAGGGCCAAAATGAGTTTTTCATGAGGTATTTAAAGGAGGAAAGAGAGATGAATCTATGTGGAAAATTAGGTGAGAGAGTGGAAAATTGCATCTTCCTTATAAGTCCAGCTCCACACACACACACACACACACACACACACACACACACACACACATTCCTCCATGAAAAACTAAAAATTTCATTTAGAAACGACACTGGCAATGTCAGCAGCAATCCCTAACGATGTCTTTCCGGCTTCCAACATCGTCATTTCTTGCCCTAATAATAAGGGTTCAATGGGATCTGTTCGTGGCACTCGCTGGTGTCCATCTCTACTGCATTTCTCCCACTTATCTTCCCACCAGAGAGGTGATTTTATTAGCTGTGGAATATGATGAATCCCTTCAAAGAAATGCATATGGCATCTGGTGGAGGTTCTTTCTGGCCTATAAATTAAGGGTGGGTGACAACTGGGTCCAAAGGTTTCCTTTGAAACAGGGCCCTGTGCGGCAGGTGCAGGGAGTATCTTCACTTTCTCGGCTGGAGGAGTTTCCAGGCTGGCTCGTGTCTCTGGCCTCCATCATAGCGAAGTGGGTCATTCTGCCACCCCTAGAAAACAGCTGGTGCGCTGAAAAGAAAGGTTGGGGGGAACAAGATGGACGGCTGTATTTAACAACTGTGCTGAAATGAGAAGTGTTGAGAAGAAAAGTAGCTGTGACACTGAATGATGCCACAAAAGTGCTTATGATGTCTAAAGAAAGCAGCAGTAAAGAGAGGGCAGCCAGTCAACTAATTTCAGATGTACTAGTATTGCCTCATTAAGAAAACTCCCAGTGCAAACAGAAGTGAGACAAATAATAGTCTCCATTTCGAATTTGCATTGTGTTTTTCTGAGCTGGAGGATTTTCCTCCTCTCCCCTTAAATCTGTCTTGTCAAAAAGGTAGAAGCTACATTGTGAAAATTTAATTTTTACAAATACCCTTTCGCTGTTAACTCCACAAATTTTTAAAACGTTTTATCTTTGGTAATAACAATTACTCCTCTGTCCGAAAATTCAATTTATTTTGTGTGCAAGCCAACAAACGAACAAAAACATCCAAGAAGGGAAGATTCCCCAACATTCCACATGATGGCGGAAGATGTTTTCCTTATTCAGCAGTCAAACCTTACAGGTTTGTATTATTCTATTAAATATAGCAAGATAAGCAATCTCCCATATTCTCTAAGCCATTTTCGAGTAATTTGTTCTCAAGACAAACCTGAAGCAGCGATGTGTTTTCCTGTGTGAAAAACAAACAGCCCCGAAAAAAAAAAGAAAGAAAGAAGAAAAGAAAAAGCCAAAACCATCTTCCTCAAGTTTTCCTAAATGAACGTTGAGATTACAAAAAGTACCTTTCACAGTCACACTATAAAGGAGATCTTAGACCTCTTTTCCCAAAGGTCAATGATCATTTTTGTCTGTTCTTTGTTGTTGATCACAGCAAATAAATCCTGCAAACACACTTCTGGAACAAGCTACTTAGTGAATCCCTGTGCAGATGAAGGTTGTGAAGAATGTCTTCTCCAGAGGCCGCTCTGCCGACTTACAGTGGGACCCCAGCCCAGCCAGCGCCTCAGGAAGACGGTCACCTCTTGCCCACACACCAGGCCTGTAGGCACAACTAATCCCACTATTCTATCACTGGTCTACAACACTGACACTTCCTGGCTCCTAGTGGGAATTTAGAATTCATGGACTGTAAAGCTGAGTTTTTCACAAGTATAAATACAGCACCTGCTGTCCTGCCTTTTGGCTACATAGTTATTTAATCACTTTATTTTCTTTTGTTTGCTTCTTTTGGGTGACCAGTGACGGTGAGATAAAAAAATGCACTTGCAGATTCCACAGTCCCTTTCCTCACCTTCTTAAATTCAAGTTTGATCCCGCCTCATATTTTGTGCTAAATGAAGGCAAGCAGGGCCTCATCTACTGCCCAAAGCTCATATTTTACAAAACTAATGTGCATCATGTAACACATTTACCTATGTATGCTAGCCACAAACTATTAAAAGAGCAAAACTTAGCCAGACAATGGTTTACATTAAGGCCTTCATCTATGTAAGAGACCAGCTTGTGATATTAATAATACTAATAGCTTCCATTTTCATAGCATCTTTAGGGTGTTTACAATGTATCCCTGCATTTAATTCTCATGCCATTTAATTTTCCAATTAAATCTAGCTATTATTTGCATTTTCAGATTGTGTAGCTGAGACTGCAGTTTAACTTTTGCCTAACCTTATAGAACTCTTTGGAAGAGCAGGAACGGATATAAGTAACTCCTATTTTTACTGTGTAAATTGCAAAGAATACGATCACGATTTGAGATAAGAGCAACGAGGTTCTGTGGGAATATTTGGCCAAGTTTGGGGGTCTCACGGTGGGGATCAAGAGGATCCTTTAATCAGCTTGATTCCCAGGCAATGTCAACGTCAGGATTATTAGATACAAGAATTTGGAGGCAGTCACCTTCCTCCGAGGGTAGGTTTGTCCTGAGTGTCCCTCTCTGGCTGGGTCAAAACTCTCGCCCTGTGAGCACCACGTGTGTTTCTAATGTAAGACCCATCAAAATCCACAGTCGCTTATTTGTTTTACATGGCAGATATGATAATTTTATGGCAGTGTCCATCTTCCTTTTGATCCTGGCATGAATCTCATTAAAACGACATGAAAATATTAATTGAATCCCTGTGAGTTCTCCAGCAGCTACTCTGGAGTCCTCAGTGTAGTTCAGAAATGACCATCATTCTGTTCCACTACCGGGGATTGAACTCAGGACTTTGGGCTTGTCAGGCAGCAGTGCCGAGGAGCTACACCCGCAGCACCTACCTCCAGTCGATTTAACAGATAAAGAGTTCTGAAAAAACAATAATGCCCGCTTGGATACAAATTACAAATCTTGAATATTTAAGTGATTATTTCCTAGTGGAAAACAAATGTTTATTTGACTCAGCTGCTATGATGATCTACTTTGATGTCACGTTAATAAAGTGTTAGTAGGCCGGGGATTTGGCTCAGTAGTTCCGCCGCCTGCTTCACAAGTGCAAGGACCCAAGTTCGACCCCCGGTACAAAAAATAAAAAATAAAGTGCTAATATAATGACATTTATAGAATACATCTGAATACTTCTGAAATTTTACAAAGGATATTTTTGCTATAAAGCAGGATATATGCCAGGAGAGAATAATCTCATTTAGTTTTAAATACTTATATATAAATGGGAAAGTTCAGAATTCATACAAATAATTTGAATAAACCCTACTTCATCAAATGCTTTTTGAATGCATTTATTTGTTCAAATTCACTAAAGGAGTCTCTTCCTATGTAATTTCTTCTATACTGCTAAACTTTTAGAATGAGAGAACCTTCAAATACGATTTGATTACCAGTGCAATTAGAATTTTTCTGTTGAGGAAAGGATAACTAGAGTGTTTTAATGACTTTCTCATGTGGGGGACAAATTATGCAAGATCCAAACTTAAAGGAAGAGAAGTTCATTCTGGCTCATGTTTTTTGGGACTTCCAGTCCGTAGCAGGCTGGTTATAAGGCAAGAGCAGCATGGTGGACAGGTCTAGGTGGAAGAAAGCTATTCACATCACGGCAGGTGGGAAGCAGAGATAGAGGGAGGGGCCAAGGAGGGAGATGCACCCCCCAACTCATGCCGCAAACACTCCCCTCTGCACTGGAGACCCTATCTGCTAATGCCACATTTAGCTTTGACCTCATTAGTGGATCGATGCACTGAGATCCAATCTCTTCCCCAAATCCGCACCTCTAAATACATGAAGCTTTGGGAGAAATTCTCCAACCAAACCTTAATACAGAGTCCCTAAGATTTGCTCTCAGTCTCATCATCTATTAATTGAAGAACAAAGCCTAGAGCCTAATTCTCTTGACCACAGTAAAATTATTTCACTACTTCATGCATATTTACAAGTTTATAGCCGAGGGATCATTTGTCAGACTATCAGATTTACAGAACTCAGAAAAACTTATAGCAAGTTAAGAAATTATTCCAAAAATAATAATAAACCCACTTTCATTAGGACACAGGGTTTTGTTTGAATTAAAAGACTTGAGTGTTCCTTTCAGATGTTAATTTTCCAGGAGAAAGAGAACAAAGATAAAATAGCAAGCAAGTAAGAAGATGAGAGGCAGAGTATACTAAATTTTTTCTCAATCCACCAGTTGTGACTAGAGAAGTGAAATTTATGTGAAAAATTCTGAGAGACATTTTCTACATCACTGTCTAAAATTGTCTAGAATTTAGTCAGAGTGGATAAATTCAGGTTTTTTTTTAAGAGTGGATTTGTTGTGTTTTGTTTAATTAGCAAGAGATCCAAAGAAAGCCTCTATGTTTCACGTCCTGTAAGTCCAAATATTCCCAGCGATATTGCCCAGTCATTCCATTGTAAAGATGAAGCGAGCATATCTCAAAGCTCAAGTAATATGGCCAAGGTAACTCAGGTAGTTGGAGTTCCTTGCAAGGAGAACATTATGCCCAGTTCCACAATATTTGTTATCTTGTTTACTAAACCAGCATTCATCAATATAATATTGCCCTCTAGTAACGCCTTGTGAGCTGGAATTTTAGGAATGTCTTCATGAATATTCTTAATAAATTTATTTTTCTTAATATATTGCAGTAATTAAAATCAGAGATCTAGGCTTATACCCTGATGGTAATAAAATACTTCTTGTAGCCTTCATCTTTCTCTTTGTCTCTCACATGACTCAAATATTGTTTTGTCACATAAATGTATTGCTAACATACACAGTACAGAAAGGGGCTATTCTACAATCATGAGAGCATTTAAATTGAACAGTTTGGAGATTTTTTCTAGCTTTGTTGGTTTTTGTGCATGCATGTGGTTTTTGTTTGTTTGTTTATTTTCATTCCTTTTTTGAGATCTGTTTAACAAACAGCATGTTCCTGGATTTTTGTGGTTTGATACATGAGGTATAACTGATTCTAATTTTCAGTTTTAGTTCTTAAAATAAATCTGATATTTTAATCCCTCATTTTCTGAATCAATAAAGCAATTATTACTTCATTTTAAAAAATTTTAAAACATTTAATAGTCTTTATCTTGCCAGATCCTTAGTAAATTTGAAGTAGAATTTGATTTGTAAAGCTATTGCATTTCATTTCGTTTATTTTTTGCATAATGTGGAGTCATACTTCATCTTTCTTGACAATATGCACATTGCTATAATTTTACCTAGGTTTCACTTTTATTTGGACATTCCTTTTCTTTCTTTCTGTCGGCACCTTGATCTTTGTAGTTCTGTTCATGTAATATGTATGGAGCACTTTATGGTGAAAGGAGAAGTACAAGAAAGAGGAGAGTAGAGGGGAAGGGAAGGGAAGGGAAACCTCAAGAGAGGGAAGGCAGAGAGAGGAACAAGGAGAGGAAGGGGAGGAAAACATAGGGGAAGAGAAAGATTTTAAGAATTTTGAGAGGTTGCTTTTAGGAACACTTGGTACGTTGTCCCCAAATGTATTATATGTCAAATATCTTTGAGAAGTTCAGCAGTACTTTGCTGTTTTGCTCCAAACGAAGAGAAACAAATGTTACTATAAATATGAAGGGCCGGGGATTTAGCTCAGTGGTTCTGCTGTCTCCCTCGCAAGTGCAAGGTCCCGAGTTTGATCCCTAGTACAAAAAAAAAAGAATATGAATGCAAGGACTGTTTAGACGCTGTTTGATAGTGCACATTTCCATGCTAAACATCTGCATAACAACCTTGCTTGTGATTGTAAAGCTGACAACTCTCATAGACTCGGATCATTCGGCTGTCCTGACTTTAGTCAAGACGTTGTGTTTTAAGCTTTGTGCTCCAAAAGTTGCCAGACTCCTTCCACGAACCAGTTCCAGAGTCACGGTAACAACCCCACTCTTGGTACCAGTTTTCTGTTACTCAGCTTTGTGTTGCTATGGCACAATACAATACCTAGAAACCAAATTGAGGGGAGAAAGATTTATTCCAGATCATGGTTGTCAGTCCATGGCCAGCTGGCTCCAAGGCAGAAACAATGTGAAAGATAATACAGGGCCGGGGATTTAGCTCAGTGGTTCCACTGGCTGCCTCACAAGCTCAAGGATCCGAGTTCGATCCCCGGTACCAAAAATCAAAAAGGTAATGCAAAAAGAAGATTTTCATGTACTGTTTTTTACAAGGTCCCCAAATAACTCTTTTCCAACTCTGACTTGGTTTATATAGAGAAGGCATTTTTCTCAAAAAACTATTAAGTAGAAATTAACAAAATGAAATGATCTGATTTAACTCTCTTTATTTGCAAAATTAAATAACATTTCAAAAATTACATGCAATAAATAGAACTAAGGTCTCTTGATTTCCACTTTATGCTTTTCTCTTTACATCATGCATAAATTTGAAAGAGGATTAATGTAGGAATATAGGCATCAGTTTGGAACAGAAATAGGTTTTGTATTGAGTTCTACATTTCTTAATATAATCATTACTTTGGTTTCTCCAGTATATATTTTATCTTCCATTCATGAGCCAACCATTGTTTATTAGTTACCATTTTATAGTGGAGCTTTGCTTTTCAAACAAAAATGTGAATCTTTTGGTCTTAGGACAGGGTACCCTAGTATCAGACACACTTCTTTGTGCATTAAGGATGTTTAAAATGGGCATGACTATGTTAATAAGGTCATTATATATAATTCTTAAAACATTTGGAATCACCACCCCACAAAATATAAAATTATCTTAACAAATTAAATAAAAATAAGAAATAATTTTTCTTAATAATCATTTGCAAAAATTTGCTCCTAGGTATTTGAAATTATTTACCCACATATTTTAAGTATTGTTCAGTAATGTTTATGACTGTAGTAGGAAATAACAAGTTTCATGTGAACCTAAATATTATTAAGTACAATACTGTCTTTCTAGAACTCTCAGAGAATAATCTTCAACTAATTTCCAAATAACAAAGAGTTCACTCCTTATACAAATATTTAAGAAAATAATTTTAATTAAAATGATGTCATATATTGTATTTGGTCTTCTAACAGAGGATATTGAACAGAATCCAACATTATCATAACAAGGCCCAGAAAACTTAATTTTTAGTCTTATTTATGTTTTGGGTTTTTTTGGTGGGATACCAGGGATTGAACTCTGGTCCTTATTATTTATGGTTTTTATAATTATGTCTCTTCCTTGAACTAAGATGTCAGTTTTCTCTTGTTGCTCTAGTTTAACTACTCATTGAAATATAATTTCTTTGTAATTTCTTTTTTCTAAGATGCAGTTAGTCAGGTTTGTTTGACTTGAGTGTAAAGTATGTAGAATGAGTCTCTAAAACATTCAGGCTTTCTTTTGAATAGTAAACAAATTTTTAATTCCTAAGCTTTGTGAGTTGCCATGGCTACTTGGTGACTAGTTTTCAAAAGAATTATCATTCTTTGTTCTCAACTTGAGAGACAGCTGAACCATAAATCTATGTGGTCCGAAGTGTTTTCACTATCTGAAAATATTTGTTTTCATTGTATCATGGAAGTCCTTCTGTGTGATGTTTTGAAACATTGCTAATTAGTTAACATTGCTAATATTGATCCCTGTTTCTTTCCAAGTATGGCAACATTCTCAGTGATTGTCTTGACAGATACCAAGTTACGCTAGCAACACACCAGGGAAAGTAGCTATCACCTGCACAAAAATGTGCTCTCAGTGCTTTCCAAGTTCTGATGTCATGCTTTTCTTTACCTCACCCAAACTCCTTCATCCATTGAGCCTCACCTCCTTGTTTTGCTGTAATGGTAGGGTTATTGCTCTGCACTTACATATTTCCTCAACTCTGTTATGGCACTGTCGGTCCATCAAGGGTTAATGGAATTTTTGTTGTTGTTGTTGCTTTTTTCTCTGGAAGATTTTAAAATTCATAAACTATAGATATATTATATGGTGGAAGGTATGAATCAAAGTTTACCTTTGCATAGGAAATTGTTTCAGTACTCATTTTAGAAACTCTACTTATTTTACTGAATTGATTCCACTCAGTTTTCAAAAGTCATTTGTCCCTATTAGTACATTCTTCTTAGTTGACTACTCTGCTTTGTAAAGTTTTGCAGTTTGTCCATATATTAGAATTGTGGAAGTCAAATTTCTTTTAATGAATGTAACAGCAGTGTTCCTTTTTCACACAAGTAATCCCAATAAACACATTTTTCACAAAGGTAATTCCAACAAACCTGTTTTGAAGCACTGCCTTTAATAATTGGCCTCAGAGTCTAGAATTTTAAAACATGTTCATATATAAAGTATTTAATATTGCCGACACTGAGGGTTTTCCTTACAAAAGCTCAGTGATTTTCATTTTTATCTCTCCTCTCAACACAAGTATAGAAACATAGGAACAATTTCCAAATAATGCTGGTATCTACAAAATGAATTATGGGAATTTTAAATGAAGACAAATGTTTTCCTTCTTCCAATTTTTTCAGGAGATAAAAATGGATAGTTCAGTGTTGTTGAGGAAAGAAATTTGGGATAACATTGCCATACATGCAAAAAACAGTAGCTAAATGTTAAGATCTCACAATAACATTTAAAGATGTGTTGCCTTTAGAGAACCATCTCCACTGATGCTCTTAACACTGTATTTTTGAAGGTAAATCCAATTACATTCTATGCAGGCTTTATGGATATTAATATTGCATATGTCATAATTTATTGCATATCTATTAATGCTGCATGCATATAGATCTAATAGTAGCCTTCAATTCTAATTAGTTGTATAATTATTAAATATTTTAAAATGCTAGAAGACTTCATGTCTCACTAAATATAAATGAAAACTTAAATAAAAATGATATACCAAAAAACTCACCGCTTTACCTTTTACCTCCAAGTACCAGCTCTCATCTTCAATTTTTTTAAGCTATTAAAATTTCTAGGTATCTTGGGAAAACACCGCGATCTAAATAAAATACATAAAAACAAGCATACAATTACAATGTCAGACCACATGATGCTAGAGACAATAGGATATTTTGGAATAAAACAATTTAGTGCTGAAAACACTGGGGGCTGGGATTACTAATTGCCTGTAAGAGGAAAGTACACAATAAACTGCTGAAAGTGGGGAGTACACCCCCATATCAATGTTGTTTCCTACTAAACACAGCAAAGGCAATGGTCAGTTGTTGATAACCAGTGTATCCCACGACGCTATATAATACTTAGAATTGCAAAATTTGGCAAGAGCTTATATTCACCCTCCAGAAGGTGTGCAGAACATAAAAGACAATACGCCTGTTAACACACAGCACATATGGTGCAGGGCTATGTGTTTGGAAAGTGCTACGAAGAAAAGCAAGGGGAAAAGAAAAGAAAGTGAAAAAGGAAGAGGAGGATAAAAATAAAGTAATATAATAATAATAATAATAATAAACAAGATCTATTTAGGTTAAGGTGACCCAAACTCTTGAAAGGATCTTGGAATGATCCTTGAAAGTGGGAACTTGAAAGCTAAAGAAAAAAAAGGGAACAAAAAAATTCTGCCGGGGAAATAAACATGCTCAAAGAGGAGGCGGACAAAGGATGATGGCAAATCATCCCACCACGCTTTGCTGCGCCGTCTCCTGCGATGTCACACTTCAGGGACACCTGCTCTGCTCCCCCGGACCTCCGCAGTTGCTCTACGGCCCCGGACACGTCCGCCGCCCACATTTAAGCCTTGTGAGCTCATCATGTTTGCGTACCTCTACTCCACAGCAGTCCATCTGTGCCTGAGGGAAAAACAGAAACTTTTATTTTCTTGTGTTTTATCATTCTATATTCATGAGAAACAAGCTTGGTGTACAATTACCGATGCTTCTTTTTTCCATTTTTCTTTAAATAAAGTGGGAAAAGCTTTCAGTAAAAGTAATCCACATTCCCAACTCTCGTAACAGTAACATTGTGAACTGCCTACTTCATGAACTGCCAGCTTCATCATGATAGAAAAAAAGCACCCTGCAATTTAATAACTAAATTAATTTTTCCTCCCTCAACAGCGTGTGCAATTATTAAAGTCAGAACGATCTTGGCAGCCTCTTGCACTGGTAAATAAAACGTTGCATTCTCATCGTATGATTAATTAATGTTTCTGATTCAAGGAGATATGAAATCGCTTTACATTCCTTGTGTTATTGAATAACCTAACGTGCATTATTGCTCAGGCACTTTTACATTTGCGCAGTTAAATTGCAAAGAACAGACCTTAAAAGCCTCACTTTATTCTGCAGCCATTTCTATAACTGTGAGAGTTATTTAAAAAAAAATGGGTAAGTGTATGAAAGGGGGGAGGGAGAAAGAAGAAGGAAAAAAGGAAAAGAGGGAAGGAAAATCTGCCTGAGCTAATTATTTATGCCAGGGAAATGTTTGACTTCTGGGTTCCTGTGGCTTACAATTTATTTAGTAATTTTATGCACCAGCTGGAGTGATTAAAAAGTAAACAAAGTACCAAGCAGTCAAGAAACTTACCTTTGCGACCCCTGGATACTACTTGCGGGTTCCTGAGTCACACGGCACATCAACAGCTTTCTTTGGGCTCCAGATGGGTTCCAAATCACATAAACAGTTCCAGGCTGAGGGAGTAATATCAATGCGATGCTTTGGAGGATCACAAAGGGAGCCAGTGCATTTATCTTTCACACAGGAAATAATCTGGACTCCTTGAGAAAGAGATACAGTGTGTCTGCTAAAACATTTTCCCAAATATTGCAAAAGAAAGAAGGGAGGAAGGCGGTGAAATAGAAAGGCAGGGAAAGGGGAGGGAAAAGATCGATTCTACTGGATTTCACATTTTCTACGCTAATTTTCGTCTTAAAATCCAATACTGAATTATGACAAAGGAGCAAGTGACTGTCTTGCAGTTAACCAAATAGAAAACTGTGACATGATCGAAGACAACTGTTCGTTAAGTGAGGCGCGTTGGACCGTAAAGGCCTCGTGTGCCCGGGAACAGGCCGGGTGCCTCAGGACAAAGCTCATTGGAACAGGAAGCGTCTCATCCTGTTCAAGGACAAACTCTCCCTGTGGAAGAGTAGCACGGAAAGAAATTCAAGGTGAATGACATATGATGCCACAGATACTGCCCAGAAAATACACATGACCAGGTAGCCAATGTATAACAATGCTAAAGGGAAAAAAATGCGCTTACCTATGTTCCAACCGCTTTCCTTGCCTATTTTCAGTATAAGACCCATCATACAATCATACTTTTGCTCCTTCACCAAATAGAAATGCTTTCCCAAGGGAAGAAAAGATGTACTTGTGAGAAATAAGAAAGAAATAGACACCTGAAGGGGTCTACTGAAAAGCTTTTGGGAGATCTGCGCTCACGAGATCCCAATATTAGGGCCTTGTGTGGCTTTCTGGTTAAACCCTGGAGTTCTGATGAGGGTGACTGAGTTGGTAACGGTCATGGAAAGGAAAAATGATTCTGAGTAACAAGGTCTTGGCCTCCGCACTCCCTTTGTTTTTAGATAAGTTAGGCCTAATGAAAGTTCAGTGTTCTGTAAGTACACAGGCTTTACTGAAACACTGTTTCTCAATTCTTTAATGTATGTTGCTTTTGTTTTTTCAAATTTTTACATATTTTTGTTTGCTTTCCCCCTTAAATGTGAAATTTAACATTTTTCTATACTTCCAGAAATATTTGACACAGTTTTATCATTCAACATATTCTAATGAAATATAGAAAATATAATTCATAAATTTATATTTACTTTCTTCTATTTTTAAAAATTTATATGGCATTTCAAAAGTCCACATACCATAGAAATTTCTCACAACACAACATCATTGAGTGTTGGGTGAAGAAATAATGCATATAGGACTGGAGATTTAGCTCAGTGGTTCTGTTGCCTGCCTTGCAAGGTCCCGGTACCACGAAAAAAAAAAAAAGGAAGAAAGAGTGTATTCTAAATTCAAACACAGATTTGTTGTGTGACATTGGCAGAAATTTAAGTCTTCTTAACTTAATATTTCTTTATTAAAGAAAGTTGTTCTTATTTTATAGGCCTACTAAAAAAGCAAACATGATGATGGTAGAGATTTTTTTTTCCTGGAGAAATAAAATGTATTCAAACCTCATGCTTATGAAAACTACCAAAGAAGTAGAAGATATTATAGTTAGCATTCTCTACTATTTTGATCAACAAGGCATTTAAACTAAGATTATAGACTGTCAAGTATGATCTGAAATATAGAAAATAAGTAACTCTGAATATAAAATTGTGATGCAATTCGTTGCTTATCCTCTGCAGAAAAATGCCTTCATTTCAAATGTGCAATCTTATTACTAACAAAGCACACTGAATAATAATAAATTTCATTGGTGGAACAAATGCAGTTATGAAAATAAAGTTTTCCCTACACCTTTAGCCCTTTTCTTCCTATTTAACACTATTAATTATCCCATTGGGATCTTGTGTACTATTATAGTTTTTCACACCAGAGAGACTGTACCAATAAACTCAATAATAAAAAGAAAATAAAGTTTCATTAAACAGCAAATTTAATTGAACAGTATTCTGAGAACTTGGATTTGGACATGATTCCCAGTCAACAACAACAACCACAGCAACAACAAAATGCAGAGTTCGCTAAGAAAATAACCAAACAAATAAAAAAATACAATCTCACTGGGGAGAACTCTGCTCCCTTTAGCATGCAGAAAGCACAAGCAGGAAGCAGCTTCACCTGCCAGTTGTGATTAATTTGCTATTTCTTACAACGTCTCACTTTGATTATTAATGATAATGATTTGATTTATGAGTTCTGTTCGCTGAATATTCTCAATTTCCAAAGATATAGTCTTTAGGAGGAGAGAGAGAGAGAGAGAGAGAGGTGGGGAAGAAGCTATTGGGTGATAGCGACTTGGGATGAAGCACCCTTTATTTACCGCTAGACGCTGGTTCAAACCTCTGTCTCTATGATTCTCTAAGGTACACGAAGAAATCTAGAGGCCAGAGCAGAGACACTGTACATAACAAACGAAGGAAAGGGGGGTATCGTGACCCCACCTCCTCTGTGAGGTTTTGTCTTTTTGTGTGTTGTAGGATGAACATTTGGGACTGGGGCTTCCGGTCTTTGAGGCTTTTCTCCACCCAGAGGGGCAACATTCAAACCTGCAACTTGAATTGCATATTAGCATATTGTCCTCCGTGAGTGCATTAAGAAACTGACATGTTTAAGGCTGCGTGAAAAGATGCTAGTTCTCAAAATAGAATTGGAGAGCATTTCGGACATTAGGACTGTGAGGGGCAGCACACAGTGTATTCAGCGTACTTACTATGAGTCGACTTCCTCACTGATCACAGAAGAGAAAATTCAGTGGATGTTAATTTGGGGCTTTTATAATTGCAAAAACAATTCAGAAATAATTGATATTAAAGGTTGAAACTTAAAAAGGCTCTTACCTTCGTTGCAAAATATCTTCTAGGAAAGTAAGAGTAAGAAAGACAAATAATACAATCATTTTTGCCAAGGACATAACCCTACCCTGAGAATCTGAGACCCTGAAAAGATTTCAAAGCACTCAGCTATCCCAGCGCCTCTGGTCTCAGTGTTTCCCAGTATTAGTATTCATAGTGGTCTATTTTATTCTTAGGAGATTTCCAGAAGCTAGATACCTTGCATATGTGACTTCATTTAGTGCTTACAACCAAATAATGAGATAATTAGTATTGAACTCTCTTACAATGAGAAAATTAAGGCTCTGAGAGGTTAAGTGAATGCCCCCCATCACACAGCAGATATACGATGCTGAAGTGCAGCACTACTAAAATGCCCTGCCTCTTCTACTATTTTGCTGACCTCCACACAAATTCTACACTTGACTGTAAGCTCATACTTTGTTCTATAGTCTAGCTGTTGCTGCTAAGGGAAAAGTCTGTCACTTTGAGTGGGTACAGCTCTTAGCATTTGGTGAAAAACAAGAAGTGCCTTTACAGTCCCAGCTTGTGTTAAGTCTGCTGAGGCCTCTGATTCCAGTAAAGGATCTCTAGGTGGTGGGAACATTTTATTAATTGCCTCTTATGCCCATGTCTAGAAGTTTTGTGCCTAGAGCCAGCAAAAGTGTTGCATGGACAAACAGAACATTGGCTGGCAAATGCCTGCACACTAGCTCTCACCTGAAGGACTTGCTGAAAATTCAGAAACGGAGGTAGATTCCCTGGCTCTGATGTACTGAACTGGGGTCTGACCCCTCAAATCAGCAATTCAGTCCAGTACCCCTCCAAGCTGTGCTTCTTCCGTAAGTGAAACAAAGACTCAGGTAGGCATTGCCGGGTTGCCCCATTCACGTCTGTGGTTTCTCTCACTTTTTGAAAAGGGCTTCGAGTCCAATAGATGCCAGTGTGTTCTGAGTTCCACATTTCATTCTCTTCTGGTTTCAGTGGCACCTGGAAATATTGCTGATATCCACACATCTGTTTCTTTTCTAGAAGTGTCACTCGGTTCCATGCTCATATGTAACTGGCAAGAGGGTAATTTCCCTTGGTTGTTACTGACTGGTGTTTCACAGGCTCCACCTCCAAATAGTCACCCATTCTCCTAAACCTCACCGTTAGCCGGCTCTCTTGTCAGTGGAACAAAATGCCTGACATACACAAGTTAAAGGAGGAGAGGTCTGTTTGGCTCTTGGTTTCAGGGGCTTCCTCTTATGCCTGGCTAACTCCAAGGCAGAAACAGCACAGGGCAGGAGCTGGGCAGGGGAGAGTTGCTCACCTGTGTCAGCCACGAAGCAGAGGAAACAGGAAGAGTCAGCCTCGGAGATATTCCCTCCAGAAACAAGGTACATTTAGCCGAGAACTCATCAGTGGATTACTCTGCAGTCTTCCAAAAGCCTCAGCTCTGAGCTGAGGGGGAAGATTTGGGGGATTTTTTTGTTGTTGTTTATTGGTACATTCTATGTATACAGTACAGTTCCATTCATCCTTGGGATCTTGTACCTTTACATGACAGGTCTTGGTTCTCATTTTGGGGGGAATCTTTTATTTGTTCGGTTGGTTGGCTGGTTTTTTTGAGACAGGGTCTCACTATGTAGTTGAGAGTGACCTGGAACTCACTAGGTAGTCCAGGCTGGTCTCAAATTTGCAGCTATCCTCCTGCCTCAACCTCCCAAGTGCTGGGATTACAGGTGTATGCCACCATTCCTGGCCTAGGGGGAATATTTTAGATCCAAATCAGAGCATTTTTCTTCCTTCTCTACACCATTTCATGGTATCCACATCTTTATCTAGAGCTCTGAAAATCTTGATGTCCTTTTCTTCTGCCATCTCATTAGAGTAGTCAGGTTTATGCCTCAGTTTACTTTCCAGATAGATAGTTCTCAAATCTGTCTCTCCTTCTCCCTTCAGATAATTGATTACCCCACCCCGACCCTTGTGTTCTTGCATGGATCATGACGATAGATGCTTGAAGGTCTTCCTACCTTCATCCCAAATCACCCTTTTTATTGTCACCAAAGGGACCTAAAGTATTCTGTTGTTCCCTTATTGCACCTTCTAGAGTTTTCCAAATTCTTAGCCATAAAATGTGACCCTCCCTTCTTCTCTAACCTAACCTCACGATAATCCCTTTCCACACACTGTACCAGGCAACAGAGCACTTGTACATTCTGTGCTTCGGGCCTGCCTTTCTGTCATTTCTCTGCCTCCCTTACCCTTCCAACATTTAACCCTCCTGCGAGTTCTTGTTTATCCACTTAGAGTACCGGCAATAGAAGAAAGTCTTGAAATAATGGGATATACATTGGAATCAAATAATCCTATATTATCATGTTCTAATTAGGAAAAAAGATTAATTTTCTCATTGTGCAGGGCTTTATGTAACTTACCTCACTGTGTTAGAGAAACGAGACATGAAATCGTACCGTTAGGCATTCACATCTGTGTGCAGCTCTGGGAATGTGGCGTTACAGCCTCTTGGTGCCTTCGTGTCCGTGTTTCTCTTTTCCGGGTTGAACTAGATGTAATGATCTCTGAACTCTTGTTGTACAGAGCCAATAAGCACTTACCGAAATGTTTGTATTCAGCTGTAGTCTACATTGTTTTGGCAGCTTTCCTGAATCTTGAAGTTCATCTTTCCTTTTTCTCCATTTCCTCCGCCAGATCTGTCAAATATTCCCATTTCTTATAAAGCAAAGAGTGACAGGAGCAGAAAGAACAACTATACAACTAGCATCTTGTACAGAGGACTAGGACAGAGGCAGCGATTTGAATATCTAGCATTGTTTTAAAGGAAGAACAAACTAAATCGATTTCGATTGAAGCTACTTTAATTAGGTACAGCTACATATATACACAAGTATTGCATTATTTTATGTGTTTTGTTTAGTTTTTAAAAATTTGGATCAACACATGAATGATCCATTGTGACTAAAGGACTAATGGGCCTATTAGAAAGCTCTGACGTGAAGAGATGGAGCCAGAAATGCTGAACTATCTTGTAGGTCTGTGGTCAAAAGCTATAGAGAAGGCTTGCACTTCAAAGCACTAGCATAACAGACAAACTGCCATCAGTTCCCCTAGGAATGCTCCCCCTCATTCTGAACACACGTATCTCGTCATGTTGGCCAGTTCACAAAATAGTTGTGAAGTCTTCTTTTGTGTTGGGTCGGGTGTGACCAAAACGACAGTAAACGTTGTTATTAAGTCCCATGCGATGGAAAGCTAAACTCTTAAAAGCGTTTCTGTCTGTCCTCATCCACCTTATTCATTGGACCTGGCACTGTGCGACTTCTGGCTCCTCCTCAAAGTCAGAATGACCATGGAAGTCAAACAACGTCTTTTATTGCTTCAGAATGCGGACACAGCCACAGCAGTGCAACAGAAGGCGCTTACCCAAGAGGAATTCCAGAACTGCGTCAGAAAGAGGAGAGAAGGCAGGAATGAGCGTGTTCAAGGTAAAGGGGGATGTTTTGAAGGGAATTAGTGTCAGTGCGTTTTTTGCCATCCTAAATTTGTTTTCGTTTAAAGGCATAACATATTCGGATCATTCTTCACATTTACTGTTTCCATAAACCAGTTACCTAAACATTTTGAGTCTGTTTCTTCACTTGTAAAGTGGAAAGTGGTAGTTTTGGATTATTTGAATCCAAAGTACAACCCCTTACTGCAAGCTTTCACGTGAGGTTAAATGTTGGGAGGGCAACGCATGCAGAGAGACGAGTGGAAGGGAGAGCACGGCGCGTACCAGGGCTGAGGTGTCTGAGAAGGGCTGTGGGAAGGGATGATCAAGAGGTCCAGTTAGGGAAGACGGCAAGGTCAGACTACACGGTTAAGAATTTGGTATAAAAACAAAATCATGAGCCGGGTGTGGTGGCGCACACCTGTACTCCAAGTACTCAGGATGCTGAGGCAGGAGGATTGCTGAGAGTTCGAGACCAGCCTGGGACACATGGGGAGATCCAGGTCAGTCTCAGCTACATAGTGAGACCTTGTCTCAAAAAAAAAAAGCATGGAGGGCCAGGGATTTAGCTTGCAAAGAACAAGGTCCTCAGTTCGACCCCCAGTACCAAAAAAAAAAAAGTCATGGATTAATTTCACTTAGCATTCCAATATTCTATGACTTGTTCAATCATAAATTAGAATAAAAACACAAGGCACAGACTTTTTTCCATTGTGGAAGCCAAATCAAAGAGAATGTTTGAAGGCAAGATCTCACTGCTGTAGACGAAGAATCAAGCCTTCCTCGCATTTAATGGGTGTTCCATGCCAAGTTCCCTAGCCCCTGGGGTGAAAATTTCCCCTAAAAAGATCTGGAAGAAATTCAAGGGTGCTAAAGGCTTGAATAAAACTTGACTTAATGCACATTGTACATTTTTATTAACCTGAGATGATATGTTATAATTACCTTCTTAAATCATGCGAGAAAAACTTAAACACATCATTAAGAAATAATAATATTCCCAAACCAGAACAGTTTGATGCTGATCTCCTTAGAGAGAGAATAAACTGAGTACCCAGCAAGCTAGTAAAACATCAAACATGTTAGACATAGAGACAAACATGAAGGGCCCTGGTCCTCCCAGAAGTTATATTACTTATGAGAGGCAAATTAGCATCTGGGACTTCGGAGTAAAAGACAAATAATTTTTTCATGAGTCAAAAATTTCTAAAATATTATTTTTGGATGTTCTATAAATAATCAATCAAGACACATAAATGTCTCTCAAATTTGATGAACAGAGAAAAGAAGAATCTTTGTGTTAATCTCTCAGAAAAAACAAGTTGAAGCAATAACAGTTGAACCTGACAGACTCTTTAATTTCCTCTGTGATCCATTAAAGAGAAAATGAAAAAATGGAACTAAAATGTTTGTAAATGGGGGAGGGGAAGTGGGTGAAGGAAGGGCAGGGACAAAGGGAAAAAATGCAAACCAAGACCTGTCATGTAGAGGTACAAGATCCCAATGGTGAATATAGCGGTACTGTATACCTAAACTGTACCAATAAACTCAATGAGAGAAAGAAAGAAACTGATGGACTCAATTTCTTAGGGTGTTTGAAAATAAGAAAATCGAATGTTCATTGACATTATTTCCTTCATTTTGCTTCAGTTCAACCAAACTTAAACATTGGAAACTGGTCGAAAAAGAAACTGCCTTAAGAATTCTTACATTCAATTACATATTGTAAGTTTTTTTCAGAACAACGATGATAGAAATTGAAGCCGGAGTGATGTGGCCCTGTCAGGAGGACACTAACCGCCCCCAGGAGAGGGTTCGGGTGGCAGTGACTGCTGTCCTGGCACTCTGCGGGGTGCTGTACCAGCAGGAAGAGGCAGGTTTCCCTGGGAACCCCCAGAGAGTTCGGGAGAGGGCTGGCATCCAACTGGAGCCGAGGGACCCGTGGAGGAAGCTGGCTCCTCCGTATTTGAGGATCAAAACAGATTTGTCTTGGCAAATATCCCTTAGGAGTTAAAGCCTCAAAGCACTTAAAAATTATTCTTTAACCGTATGTTAAAGAAGATGGGCTGGTAGACATTTTAGAGCAGCTTGCAATATCAAATTTTGGTAAAAAGTGACTGACATGGTTGATAAGGTTAACTGATTACCCAAAAACCTAAAGCACGGGAGAGGTTTATGTGAAAAGGGAGGGAAAGGAATCTTGTACATTTCTGCCGTTGTTAAAACCACACGAGGGTGTCTAACCAATTCCAAAGGTTGTTATGCATATCTAAATATTAGACATATGGATAAGGTACATATCATTTCCCCTTTTTTCTGTGCCTTATTTTTCCCAGATTTTAAAAAGCTGGTGCGATAATTGGGATGCTGATCCTAGGAATAGCAGTTATTCAAAGGAGACAACACATCCTACATCCTTATCCGTGACAAAGTATTTTGCTTATTGCATGTACATTTTAAATATTAGGAGTTTAACATTTTTCACCATCTGAAAGAGGTTGGTATTGCAATGATGTCTCTTTTGAAAAGTATATATTACAAAACACTGCTCATAAATACTTCTGAACTATTTCAGGAAATCATAAAAAATTATTTCCTTTTCCTAATCTTGTCTTTGTTCTTTAAAATTTGTGATCAATTTAAGTTGATGGAAACGACCTCTAAGTTCATTGAAGATAATATCTGATGTATATTTATGCAGAAAAGTCAGGGCTCTGATCCTTCAGAAATAAGCAACAAAGTGCTATTATCATAAACATATCTAACCTGTCAACAGTTCAGAAACATGAACGATCATCTGGACCTACCAGAAAAGTCAATTTAAACCATTTAGCATCCACGTTTTGTACTTAATTTATTAGATAACTGTCTTTAATATAGGCATGATCCAAGTTCATCTAAAGTTCTCGAGGGAAAATTAAGAGCCTACAGCACAATCCACCATGAGAATTAGGAATCTACATAAATTCACTAAAGAATTATGCAAATTTCACTTTTACGTGGCATTAATAGAATGGTGTATCAGAAGAATGCAATAAATTTCATTTTATGATTTTTATATATGCTATATACATCTTGTCCCAGCTTTATAAATGTACAATTAATAAATATTTTGTATATTGATGATGTATGTATCGATGTTAGGATATAAATATACAGTGTGAAACGATAAATCTAATTAATATGTCCATAACCTCACATATCTTTTGTATATGAGAACATTTAATACCTATGTTCTTAGCAAATTTTAAAATGAAATATATTATAATTAACATTATATTATCATTACTATAATATAATTAACTATATTATAATTAACTATAGGCACTGGGCTTACAGTAAACTTCCAGAGCTTGTTTAGCCTCGCTAAGTGAAACTTTATACTGTTTGACCAAGATCTCCCTACCCCATCCTCCCCAGCCCCTAGTACCCACCATTCTATTGCCTACTTTTATGAGTTCAAATTTTTAGATTCTACATAAGAGTGGGATTGTGCTGCATTTGTCTTGCTGTGCCTGTTGCATTTTTCTTAGTAAAATGTCTCTAAGTTCATCCGTGTCACGTGAAAACCATAACCTGCTTGAGCCTATTTAGCAAAACTGTAGTCAGAGTCTCTCATAGTCATAAGGAAATGCGATAGAGTAAAAGTGAAATTAAGAGAACATGATTCTCATCTGAGGAAGCTGTTCAACCCATGGCATCCAGGATGCAGTGAGTAACGGAAAGACCCGGAGTGAAGGTGGAGCCTGCTGAGACACATTTCCAATGGCCACCCCTCTTCAACGGGGCGTCTCTTCTTAAGGGCACAGTCATCGATGGAGTCATCAGTGGATTAATCCGATCATGACTGTGGCACCTTTCTGACTCAGTCAACTTTGGACAGCCTTGACTCTGAACACATGAGATTTCCAGGGAACATTTTATATCTACAACGTAACAATGGGCATTTTAGTTTAGTTCTCAGCTGTGAAGGAAATGGTTCACATTTCCCTAGTTGGTCGTTTGTTACAGGTGTCCAGTATGTGTGCTTTAGTAGGCCAAAGTTATTTTCTTTATTTCCAGCATGCTTAGATGTTTTTATACTCAAGAATGTACATTGAAATTTACTGCCTTTTTGCAATATACAGATTATCATATGATTCTCAAATCTTAGTAGTTAATGTTAATTTTCTGTACGTTTTCCAATTCTGAAGCCTACTTAACATTCCTGAGCTAATCTCTCCTGGGTAGCAATGCTTTTGTTCATATATTATTAGATTCCTTTCTACTATTATTACATCACGTCTACATTTTATCTGTGATAGTGACCTTACTATTTCCTGTCAAGTAACACGTCCTGTCTTTCTTTCCATATGAAACAAGTTGTGTAATATAAAGGTCACTATATGTGGAATATTGCTAAAACTAGCTAAGAACATCACTTGATTTTGGTTCTTTGGTATAGAGAGATTTTTGACTAGTGATTGAAATTCTTCAATTGAAACTTCGATAATTTTCTTTATCCTACTAAATTCTTAATTCTCTAGGAACTAGTTATTAACTACAGAATGAGTTTATTTCAACTGTTCTTTTTGTTTCAGGGTCCCCATGTCACTCTGCTTCATTTTTCAGGGCTAGTGATTTTACTCATCATCTTTTATCTTCTTAGCGAAATGCTTCCTTTTCATTTATTAATATTTCCAAAAGAGAGGTCTTCATTTTTATTTCACTTCTACTCAATTCGTCATTACTTTTTTTTTTTTTTTTGCTTCCAACTTGTCTGAATTAAACATTTAATTCATCTTTTTGTTTGTTTGGTTGGTTTTTTTTTTTTTTTTTTTTTGGTACCAGGGATTGAACTCGGGTCCTTGTCCTTGAAAGGCAGGTACTGAACCGCTGAGCTAAATCCCCGGCCCACATCTGTTTCTTTTCCTAAATGTTTTCTAATAAATGCAATTGAAGTTATGCATTGCATTTTAATTATAATAGGGGGTCCTCCTTAAAAGATTTAGCTTAGAATAATTTTATTTTATTCACTCCAGTGTTTTATAAATGTCATCATAATTTCTACATTCATTCATAAATAATTTAGGAGTATGTTGGCTCATGTTTATAAAAGCATTTGTGGCTTTTGAGAGCAGGACAATACGTTTGTGTTATTGATTTCTAACAGTGTGGTTCTTCTGGTAGAGACCGTGGAATATGACTGATTATTGGTAATTTCAAGAACTCCTTTACTTGGGTCCTAGTAAATGCTCAATTTTTGGAAATACTTATTTTATTGAAAAACAATGCATTCATATATGATGGGTAAAATAGAATGTGTTTTCTTTTTTCTATAATTTTATATGCTTCCTAACTTTTGGGGGGGTACTGGGGTGTCAAACTCAGGATCTTGCACTTGTGAGGCAGGTGGCAGCACCACTGAACTAAATCCCCAGCCCTATGCTTAATAACTTTTAGTCAGCTTGATCTAATGGATTCAGAGATAGAGCTATAAAAACATTCCATTGTGACTCTGGTTATTCAATTTCTTTTAATTCTCTCCATTTTTTACTTCAAGTATAATCATACTATGTTGTTAGATTCATGAAAACTTAAGATTTCTTTGTTAAAGAAAATTTACTTTCTTTATTTAATAAGTACTTCATTTTACCCAAAGTATGCGAAAAAAGGTGTTTATTATTCAAACTGTTTTTCTTTTGGTCACATCTTTATCAATCTCTCCATACTTTCATTTGTTCCTTGCCTATCTATGTCACCTATTATTTATGGCTATATTTTAAGGTTATGTTGTGATCTTGTGTGATAAATGGGAAAATTAGTCTATTTGCTTTTATATGTGTTATTAACACATCTTATTAAGTATGCCATCATTGTAATTTCTATTAGTCTGGTAATTTTTTTAACTTACCTTCAATTTTTCATTTTCTTTTTCTTCTGCATTTTTGGATGTTAGCTTCTGTGTCATTTTATTTATTTCTGGTTATTTGTTATTCTTTGTAAATTGTTACAAAATTATTTCAGAAAATCATCCATCTTAATATCTGCTTCTCATGTGAAAATTTAGGAAGTTATTCAAAAGTCCTATTCATCTACATTGTTTCATTATCTTTATGAGAGAGAGAAAATAGGGAACGTCAGTTATTGTTAGCAATTTTTTTCCAGAGTTTTAAGGTTATAATTTCACTGACTACTTCAAAAGCCAGAAGACAATTCCACAAAATTAGACCATGGTCTAAATTTTCTTCTTTAAGTGCAGTTCTACTAATCAATTTGATTCTTTAAGTTCTACTACTAATCAATTTGATTAGGTTTCATTTAAAAAGAAAAATACTTAAAAATCTGAATCTCAAAATAGAAAAAATAAGAAAATGTAGAACAAGACACAAAGAAATACAAAATGATAATTTTAAAAAGAAGAAAAGTAGGGGAACAACCCCATCTCCAAAGTGTAGTTTCCTAAAAAAGAAAACAGGGAATTGAAATAAATGAACTGAAGGAGTTGATTGCCCAGCAAAATGAAGAAAATTAAACTAACAGCAAAGGATAAAATAATAGAATGCTGTAGAAAAGGGATTGTTTTGCATACTTCCAGAGAGAAAAAGCAGAAATCAGTATGATTTCAGATTGTTTAATGCAAATCCTAGAAATAACAATCAATAGAGCAATACCTTCAGAATCTCATAGCAAAAGAAAAAGATGAGATGCTTAGAATTTTATAACCAGCCAAACTATAAGTCTAGTATCAGGGTAGATTGAAGCACTTTGGAGAACTGATAGCTTTTCTAGTATCCCCTCCTCTACAAACAAGATATTCATAAATAAGACAATAAATAAAAACCCAGAAGATAGGAAATGTAGAAATAAGAGCTAGAGTGCAAGAGTTAGGAAAAGTCTTAGGATCTGGAAGAATGGTGAGGGGAGATTCAAGACTAGAGGTACTATAGCAAGGTGACTTAAAGAACTAACATAATGAGAACTGTCATAATTAAAACTTTCAGCACTGTAAATCCATTAACAAAACATTTTGGTAAGCCTGCTCCAAGAGACTTTTCTCAATTTATTTTAATCTTAATCCTAAATGGATACATATCTTTCTCCCAATTTATCTTGATCCTGTACTGATCAGTTTCCTGCTATATCTCCAGACTAGCTTGAATACACATTCTCTTCCTTGCTATTATAGTAGAATATTATTTTGATTTCGTCCTGAGAATTGGGGAAAGAAAAGGCAAGTAAGTTTTTAGGGAGAAAATAAAGGCTATATTTTTATAGGACTATCAGTATATGGTCCAGTACCAAAAACCACACCTTTGGTAATTTCTCCCCATTTCCCAACCTAAGACTCAAACAATCTTGCCTATCACACATGGGTTCTTCTATTATTGAAATAGTCTACAGCAAATTATGTGAAACTTTCTGCACAGACTCTTTGTAAACAATGTTAATATTGATTATTTTTTTATTTCTAGGTTTGCTCTTGCTACTTGTTTTTCAAAGTGAAATATGCATCATTCAGGTTTATGTACACAGACTGCAAATATTTAAATAAAAATATTGAGTAATTTAAATAAAAGTATTGAGTGGGCCACATTGAAAGGACTACATGATTATGAAAAAGTAGACATTTCTAAAGTACTGGTGACATTTGGATTGTCAATCTGGATCATGTTTTCTAATCTTTAAATTCTACTCATGCTATATGCTTCTCTGAATTATGGTACATTTCCCAATTACATTTTTTTAAATTGTGATTCAAGTAAAATGGCCAAACAATTACTTCAAATAATCGTATTTAATTACCATATCACCTTAATTCATTGAAATATTGACCAATTACCTTTTTACTGACCAGCTTTATTGGTCAGTAAATGACCTAATATGACATAAGGAAGAGTCCAAAGTGATGACCAAACTCAGGAATGAAAGTACCTTCTCATGTTTTATTTAATTATAAGGCATATGGAAGGAAAATTAAATTTTGGAAAATAAAGCAATCACTATTATGGCTTATGTATTAAAATCAGTTCTGTAGTTAGTTATAAATAAGATTAGGTAATTACAGGTTAGAAAGACAGCTGCAAATGTATCATAATTCAAGAATTCTTATATTGTACTTGGATGTTTGGCACAATAATTTGAAATTATTTTTAAGACTGAAGAAAAACTAAAAAGTTTAGCAAAAATGCAGTAGATAAGATAATGGAAACAAACTCTGGGAGAATATAAGCATGCTTTATGTTATTAATGTTTATTTAATCCCCATCAAGAGCAATAATTAAGTGAAGGAAAATCAAGAAGAATTGTTATAGAAATATATTAATGTGATGATAATTCTTTTTAATTACTTCGAAACATTATGTCCAAGGATCTTAATGCACTTTGATTGCCAATTACTTCATAATAAGGCAGGTACTTCTCCTTCCTCCCATTATGATGTTACTAAACTGAGTCAAAAGGGAGAAAACTGCCTATGTATTTCATAGAGCAGAATGTTGGCTAACACAGGACCACTTATATCACTATGGTAGATCTACTGCGTGCAGAATATCCCCTGGTCCCAAAACACCAAATGTGATAATGCACAAAAATAGAATGTTGTACCAGGGTACTGATACTGAACCTCACTCAAAACAAATTCAATTAATTATCTAAGTGATTTTCTCTTGCACAGTAACATCAACTGGTACATTCCAATCCGTGACTGTGCAAAATCATAAACCACATCATGCCACACACAGATTTCGAAGTTAAAAATGTATAACTTCAAATGCCAAGGATTCATTGCAATTTTTGTCAGGTGAAACTCTTGTATTTAAAACCATTGCCAATCTGATTATCTTATTGCTTGTGGATTGCTTATTGCTTCAGGTATGCTAAATATTATCAAAGGCAATGGTTAATCTTTATTGAAAATTTACTACAGACCAGAACTCTACTTAAAACTTTATGTGTGTTACCTTCATTGACTCTTCTAAATAATTCAGTAAGTTTTTGTTCACCCTACTTCCAGAGGTGATGATTCTAAGCAACCAGTCCAAGTGTATGCAGCCAGTAAGGGAAATGTCAGGCAGGCAATAGCTGGAGGGTAGAAAAGATATTTTTGAATTCTAAAAGCTTACTTTTCATTTTAACTGTTAAATGCTAGCAGACTCCACTTATAAAACTTTTTATCATAAGCCAAACTGTGAGGAGAACACTCAAGAAATGGGAGCACTTTTCCTCCACAGACAGAGTAGAGCATTATACGGCCTGTGGAAAATAACATAAAGAAAACTCCAAACGGAGAAAGAGCTGCAGAGGGACTGGAGAAAGACTTCATTCTCTTCCCAACTTCCAGCTCCTATTTTGGACTAGATGGTAGAGGAAGTCAAATCAACAAAGACGGAAGATACATTTAGAAGAAATGAAGGAACAGGGGACTTGTACTTCTGGCCAAAAAATAAAAATAAAAAAAGATTAAAAAGTTTAAAAAGCTTAGAGAGTAGGCCACGCACTGAAAAAGCAATAGCTGAGAGTCAGGTAGGCCCTAGAGCCCTCTGCTGGGAGTGAAACTCTAAAACTTCCATATTCGTGTCCGAGAGCTGTGCAAGGGGCTGAGAGCACCCTCCAGTGAGAAGGGCTTGAAGGAGACAGCAAAGGTAGCCAACCGGCAGATACAGCACTAATCGGACGACGAGGAGACCGTGACACACACGCACCGGAGGTGAGGTGAGCAGCAGATACAGCTCCCAGACCTGGACATCAAGCAGAGCTGTCACCCAGGAGAGGCCTCCTCTCTCCCGTGAATGACCAAAAAGAAACAGAAAGTATGGTGGGAGGAATGAAAGCTCTCCATCTGACTGAACACTCATAGCAATAAACATTTAAATTATATTTTTCTGTTTCTGAGTGGAAATGAGTTTCTGCAAAGGGGAATTTTGTGGCCTGAAACCATGTTTTCTCATTTAAAAAAAAATCTTTTCATGGTTTTTCTTAGCTTCATAACAAAATTCTTCATTCTCTCTTGAGTTTTCTCTATTTCACGGTCATTTACAAGTGTAAGAAACTATCTATTTTCTTTTCTCTCCGGTCTATTTTTGTACACAATCTGAACACAGATGTCATATGTCCTTTATAAAACGAAAGACTTACAGATTTTAAAACATTATTCAGCATCTTCTTCCTGGTGTATGAAAAGTTGTAAAAGAATACCAAAAATGAAGTATGCTGAAGAGAGTCGGGTTTCATCAGAATCAATTTGTAGTATAGATATGGATCCATAAACAGCAACAACTAAAACAGATCTTTGAGTTTTGAGGGCAGGCCTGGTACTGAAGCAAAACAAAATAGGCTTTGCAAAGATAGAAGTGCGTAAGATTCAGTCAGGCTTTTTTTTTTTTTTTTTTTTTTGTACCAGGGATCGAACTCAGGACCTTGCGCTTGCGAAGCAGGCAGTGGAACCACTGAGCTAAATCCCTGGTCCCAGGCATCTTAATGTCCAAGAACAAAAAGCAATTACTCATCTCTAGGAAGGGAAGGATCTGTGCATTATTAAATCACCTGAACTGATTAAGAGAGATTTAAACTAAAAGGACACAGATAGCATGGCAAACATCAGCTACATTCTAGAAAAGCAACACCATATTAGGAAAATTGCCCACTACTCCAAAGGGAAAAATATGTGGAAACCAGTATGGGACCAATCCAGGGCTTGCCTCCTTGCTTTCATAATTACTGCAGAAATTCTGGATTAAAAGAAGTAAATTTGAGAATGCCCAGATATTTAGTTAAACATTCCTGAGCATCTCTGTGAGGATGTTTTGGAAAAGGCTAACATTTGAGTTGGTAAAAATCAAGAAAGCAGATTCCTTCCTTACCACCATGTGGACTGGCGCCCCCCAATCTTTGAAGGGTTTCCAAGTAGAAGAAAAAGGCTGAATAGTTGAATTACCTGCCTGGCTGTTTAAGATACCATCTTTCTCCTACTCAGACTTGGACTGGGGCAGACCCCATCAGTTGGGCCACCAGCTGACATCACTTGCTTCCTTGGGTCTCCCGATGTAGACAGAAGTCATAGAACCTTAAAGTTCCACAGTCATACTAGCTGACCCCTTATAATGAAAGTCATTCTAGATACGGTTAAAAATATTCATAGACAGGTTGACATGGATGTGCATGTGAATGGTTCTGCTTCTCTGAAGAAACCTGATTATCCAGACAGAAGCTAGGATTAGACTGCAAAGATAGTGCACATCCAGAAGGGTAGTTTAGAAAACTGTCCAATAGTATACAAAAGGCAGGGTATTAAAAAGAAGAAGAAGGAGAAGGAGAGGGAGAGGGAGAGGGAGAGGAGGAGGAGGAAGAGGAAGAGAGAAGAAGAAGGAGGAGGAGGAAGAGGAGGAAGAGGAAGAGGAAGAAGAAGAACAAGAACAAAAAGAAGAAGAGGAGGAGGAGGAGGAGGAGAAGGAGGAAGAAGA
>NW_022900922.1:3063049-3099937 GCF_012274545.1 Fukomys damarensis | reverse complement strand
AGGAGGAGGAGGAGGAGGAGGAAGAGGAAGAGGAAGAAGAAGCAGCAGCAGCAGCAGCAGCCCCAGCACAAGCAGCAGGATCCTAGTCATAATGGTCTCTGTAAATATCAAAGGGACATAAGGGAAGACCACAAGTGAGTTTCCAAAGCGAAAAATGTAAAAACCAAGTGAGCAATCCAAAGGATAAACCAAGGAACAGACAAGAGAGACTCAGACCCTGGAACGAGGGTGTGACTAAGAAGGGCTCAGAGGGCTCAGTTTGCCACTAATCCCAGGATCTTACAGAACTAAATTTCCAATGGTTCCTATGAAATTATTTCATACCTTCTCTCCTTCCAAAAAAGATAATGGCGTTTTTAGGAAGGAGCTTTCATGAATGATAAAAGAAAGGTTAACAAAAAGTCTGACTTCAAAGTATTTCCATGTTAACTAATTATCTTAAATCTAGTGTATCTTATAAAAAATATGTTACTTCCATCATTACGTATGAAGATAAGATTTTAAAACAGATCTTGTGGGCAAGATGATATTTTATGTTTCTGAGTAACTTTAATTTTTATTAATTGTTTCTACCTACATCCTCAGCATCTACAAATTAAATAGAGCCTACATTAATAGCCTATTTTATGGATGAGAAAACTGAGATCTCGGACACTTTTAAGTAATTATCCAAAGCTTATAAAACTAATAATTGAAAGAGCTGAACCCAAACACCTTTTCTACATGTATACATTTTAGACCTTTTAAGATATCTCATTGACTTATTAAAATGTGCATGATTAGAAGTAGATTGTCACTAATTTGGAAGCAGGAAGTTGTCTTGACACACACTTTAATTCCAGAAAGTACTCCTAAAGAGATAGATACCTTCTGAAGGCAACTACAGAAACTCAGTGCATAACATGCACAAACCTGTTTACTCAACTGTGAAGCTGAGTTCCCTCCTTGGATATATTTGGATTACAGAAGTACACATTGCTACCCTCAGAAAATAAATCAAAGGAGGCTTCCAAGGATGAACACAATGCTCTAACCCCTTTATGTCCTAGCACATAAAGTTTAACATGGGTCTGCTTAATTCACTCACTTTAAGATTAATATAGATGTATTTGGCTAGCAGACTATACCGTGGGGACTTGGACTAGCTTCAGTAAAGTAGCCATAGTTTCAGATGGCCAAAATTCCTAACTTCTTATGGAGCTAACCAAAGTGATTGCCATGCCCTGTAACTTTCAGCGGACCAAGCTGATCTAGTAACTTTCCCGGTCTTCCATGACACTGAGGCAAATGACTTTGTTCCCTCTTTCACAACAAGGCATATAACCTGACAGAACACAGGACAGGCATGCACCATAACACGTAAGACACATGCACGATGGGAAAATACTTAATGTCGTGATATTTTCTATTCTATCTTGCTTTACTAGAAAGAAAACCATTTCATTGATTTCACGACTTACTGAAAGGTTGTGATCCACAACGTGGGGGATAAAAACTGAAGAACTATTGTGTGCAGGTCCCATCTATGCAGCTGCAGGTCTCCTTCATTAGGCTTCCGTGCGCCATCTTGCCCTAGGCGTGTGCTCAGTTCTGCCATCCTCATCACCTTGGTTTTAAGTCAGGTCCCTGCGGAGTCCCTTTTGAAATCAGGTTGAATCGGATTTGGCCTCTAATTTGCGTCCTGCACTAGCTCCAGACCACGTACATCCAAAGACAGATGGTAAAGGCAGGGCGACACTGGGGCAGGGACATAGAAACCCAACATGGAGATGTTCCTCTGCAAAGCAACTTTACCAAAGAAAGACCAAAGGCACAAGACCATGCACCGTTTGTGTCATTTTCTGCCTTTTGTCCTCATGGTCTCTATATGCATCTTCTTCAGCAAAATAAAAGCGAGTCTGTAGTTTACACTATTGAGTTGCCTATGACTTGTTTGCATTTGCTGGGAATTTTACAAATACCACCTACTTTAAGTTTCAAGGTAACTATAAGGTCTACACTGATATCTTTATTTTTTTAGATAAAGAAATTTACCTTCCAGCAGGTTAAATAATTTTCTGGTGGGCCGGGGATTTAGCTCAGCAGTTTGGTGGCCTGCCTTGCAAGCGCAAAGACCCGAGCTCAATCCTCGGTACTACTACTACTACTACTAATAATAATAATAATAATAATTTTCTCTTGATGAATAAAACAGGGTTAGGGTAGCTGTTAGCTTGGTATGTTAATGGATAAAAAGGAATTGTTTAGAAGTCCATTATATAATGTCCAGTTCAAGAACATGGGCAGTTTGGATAGAACACTATAAACTAGCATGTATTAAGCAAGTAAACAATAGTGAAGCATCCATCATTACTTTTAAAAAGCCATTAGACCTTTAATCCTTGGGCAATTGCACAATTTAATCACAGTGACATTATTCTAACAACTCTAGGTACACGATAAATAATCTTAAAGAATCTTCTAATGAGAAACTAAAGCATGTGTCTGTTTCAACTATACCACAAGAATTTGAAGTAGCCACCATTTATTCTGAACATAAAAGTGAGCATCTTAAATTTTACTCAATCTTAATCAGAGGAACTGTGAAGGAAAACAACCACCCAGCTTTCTTTATCCCCTGGTTCTTCCTAAAAGCTTTTAGAAATGTCGGTGAATATTTGTACAACTAAAAATGTGTGCAGCAAGAATATTAACAACTAGAAATGAACCCGAGGTGATTTAAGGAACATCGAGGAATATTAAAGCAATAGCATAAGATTTATACACTTCTGAATCTGTAAATGAGATAATATACTTGTAATCAAATAATTATATATAAAGGTAAACAATAATTACGAGGGTTACTATGCCATGACTATGCATTAGCTAATTTTCACGGGGAAGAAATTCCTAGAAGTAGCAAAATTTGAGAAGATCTGAAGAGTCACTGAAGTGAGAAATGAAAAGTTAGAACACAGGAATCATGAAAAGAGGATAATTATTGGAGGTTTGGGCAAGTGAAAGAAAGCACGTGGTGACTGGCAAAGGCTTCATGTGAATTCACATGCATCGTAAGGAAAAGCCTGACAATCTTCCATTCCTGCAATTAAAAATGTTTTAGTTGCCTTTAAATAACTTATATCAGACATACGCAAAGAACATCAAAGTAAAGCAGTAGCTTAAATACTACTACAGATCACAGGAAAGAAAAAGACTCTGTCCTACAACCACCAATTCGAATCTAAGTGCAACTTGGACTAAAGGGAAACTGGCGATAGGAAAGACTCTAGTAAAAATAAATCTAGCTTCGTGTAAGTTACTATTCAGGCACTGCCAATTAAGTTTTCCAATACTTCCTTCTTGTATCCCAACAGGACTGGAGGTGGGTGCTAATGCCCTGCAGAGTCAGCAGAGCAGGTATTACAGCCCAGCAAGTCTGCTCTTTCCCAACATTTTACCTGCCAGAGACCCAACACTGTACTTCAGTAAAACTTTTGAAATACTATAGAGAAAAGATTTCACAGCATTTCTAAGCTTCTTGATGAAAAGAGTGAAAAGATCTAATCTGAAATTAGATTTTAATAACACTTTCCGTTTCCCATCTAAAGTGTCAAAAGTCTCAGACTGCAAGCTCATTTTAAGATTTTCAAGTTATCACAAAAAATAAAATATGAAAAGAAATAAGAGAAGCAGGGAACAGAGATTTATCCAAATAAGGTTGTTCTCTGAAGGCTCTATTTTGATCAAGCTCACTGAGAGGTGACTATTAAAACAGAAAATTAGAGGTAACTAAGGCAGTACAGTGAAAGCAATCAAGATAAACTTTAATCATAATCACAATAAACTTTTATCTTCATAGACTAATAATTATTAAGTACGAGAAACCACCCATTTCTTTATTATCTGTAGTTCTTTAGCTAATAATTTTAATCTCTCATATGGATGCACAAATCTAACCAGCATAGTAGTTGAGGAGAGTTAGACCTTCTGTCATACCACACCCAGGTAAATCTTGACACACATTTGAAGTTCCACCCTGTGGACTACCTTTCTTTTTTTCTTTCATTTCTTTTTTGTCTTTTGTTTATTGTTGTTGTTGTTGTTGTTGTTCTTTGTTTTTGGTACCCGGGATCAAACTCAGGACCTCGTGCTTACAAGTCAGGCAATCACTGGATAATTGTGCTCGTTATCTGTCAAGAACTCACGTGCATGATCTCAGCTTACCCTCTAACCACATTTATCAGACCAGTTCTATTATGAAACCAATATTTTTACTAGTAAAACTATAAAAGTGGAATTCAGCCATTAAGTCTATAACAATGTAGGTCATGAGATACTGTGCTCTGATATATCAATTTTGAGACAGAAATCTAAATGAGTATTTTAAAGAGATATGAATAATGCAAGATTAATAAAAATTCAAATCAAGATCAAAATCAAATAAAAATAGTAAAACCAATATACTCAGTGCTAGAAAATATATTATTAGTACTACTAACAATTAATGACATAATTACTACTTGCAGTAAACAATGAAAATCCATCAGCACAAAAAAAAAAAAAGACTAATGAGTATTTCATCAGAGGAGGAAAATGAAATAAATATTTCTCAAAGAATATTTTATGATACTGGAATTGTTATTTAAAAGTCTTTCTAGGGTCAGGGATTTAGCTCAGTGGTTCCACCGCCTGTCTCACAAGCACAAGGGCCGAGTTCGATCCCCGATACCAAAAAAATAAATAAATAAAAAATAAGTCTTTCTAAAAAAAAAAGCTGTCACATTAGCCAACATTTTTATTGTGTAATTATCTGACAAGTTGTCTACAAGTGTCAATCCGAATAGAACGTAAGCAATCCAGCCCTTTACGAAAAATACACATATATATGCTACATATTTTTAAGTCTTTCTTGCCTATGTTTTATTAAGAAACTCTATATTGTCAGTATTTCTGAAGATATAACCAAATAAGTATGAGATCGTAGATAATTTTCAGTTCACCATACAAATTCTTTGAAATTAACCCACAAATTGGTTTTACCTCATATTTATATTTTATCAAACCCATCTTATTGACGTAGACATTTCTTGGGATTCTTTCAAAGATAGTTATCATACACGAAGTACATACTAGCCTTTGGTGGTTTTAATCTCAGTTTACCATCTTTGTGTTTAGTGCATTTCTTTTCTTCATCTGATCATGTACATGCTAAGATGTCAAAACTAAAGTCTTCTAGCATGTCAGTTATTCATCGCAGACAAAGCGTAAAACCTCTCAAGGTTTAAAATTTAGTTTAAACAAGAAAACAAGAAATTCCATCATGACAATAAATTATCTTATCAAATCTAAATTCATCAAGTTTAGTTGAGATCACTACAAAATAATGATTTTCACTCTGGTTTAAATAGAATGTATCATCTACTGAAAGCAGGCAAGAAAAAGACACAAATTTTATAAGACTATCCAATCAGTTCACAGTATGATTTATACTTCAATTTAAAGGCAGGTTCAGTCTCTCATGGCTATTGGGTTTTCTCAAAAAAGATTTTACACTGACATGCACATCACATTTTTTCTCTGCATAGCACATTTCTATTATATACCTTGCAACAATTCCTTATATTGATTTAAGGATGAAATTCCCCTTTTAAAATCTCAACAATAAGCACAACAATTACTTTTACATTTAGCTAATCCTAAACAGGTACTTAAAGACAGCACCTCTCGAACTGGTGGGGAATTCTCCTCTTTGAAGAATCTGGTAACTGAGCACCCGACCTTCTAACAGGCAGCTCATTACTGCAGGCCCTCTATGCAAACTGTACACTGACTACAGGCCCCCAGGGGAGGGTTTTTCCTGTTTTCTGTCTCTGGTGCTATCCTAGTGTAACTTGCATATAACTGCCCTCTTGCCAGTAATGTTAATGATGGTGATTATTAGTAATAACTCTGAGTAATGAGGTTTTCTTCCTTGTGCTCAAAATAATTGCTCCATGTAAATCCACAGCAATTTTTACGTACACGAAAGATTAGTAACATTAGAAACTTGGCAAATCTTACTTGTGGAGGCATTTTACCTAATGATCTAATCCATCAGTTCCCAGGCTTAACAGTCTTGAGACACAGTACTAAAGGATCTCCTTTCTTTTCTCAGCTGCACTAAGAAACAACTTAGCCACCACACACATTTTAAGGAGATTTTTTTGCAAGTACCTTTAAAATGTAAACTCTAGGCTAAGCAAGGCAAGCTTTGGGAGTGCAGAGATATGTAAAATTTATGAAGATTAACCCCATCGAGTGGGCCATACCTTAATCTCAAATTTTTTACGATTTAGTTTCACAATACATTTTTCTTCTATTTTGATATCTGAAGCAACTGCACATTCATCTCTAACCATGCGAAGCTAGCAGTCAATTTATCAATCATATAAACAAAAATGCAAGAGAGAATCAACAAAGGGCTAGAAATATTCACTATTAATCATAGCTCTTCTCAATGTCATGGCTTCTCATGTGCTCCAGAATCTTCATTTAAAAAGAAAGAATACAGGAATAAAGGCCCTCACCCATTGCTATCTGACTTTCTATCCAATGTTTCTAACTTGACAATCAGTTCATCCTGAGAAAGATGTAAGGCCATTCGCATCAAAGAAGAGGAAAAGGGACAGAAAGAGTACACTCTTTGGCACGCCTGCCTTCCTTTTATATATCTCAGATTAAAGCTGGATAGACCAGAGATAACTCAAGTTCATATTCCAGAAATTTATTTTAAAAGTATGGGAAGGTGGCCTCGGTAGTTTTTCATAAGTTGCCTTATCTCATTAATGGATCCACAAAATGAACAAGAGTGTGATTCTCATGACTCTAGATTTCCCCTGTGGTGTGCATGGATTTTCTCAATCTATTTGACATTGTGCTGCATAATAAAAATTATGTGAATATTTAAATGCATATTTTTAAAAATTTATTACAGTAGAAGACATTGTCATGGATCATCCTCAAAATATTCTCTCTTGCTTGGAGCATGCTTACTTTATCACGCTTGCTACTTTCAGAAGCAGTCCTGTAACTCCTCTCAAGAATGACTTTTCATGGCTCCCTTCGTGTCCTGAATCAACTGAAAATGTTTACAATCATTTCTGTCAAATAAATATATTATGATGTGTCTGCACCCGCTCTTCTCTGAAATCAAAATGACCATGAAAGGTACATGTTTTGAATTGATTCAGGACACGAAGGCAGCCGTAATGGATTAACTAAAGATATTAATGAAAAGAAAGTGTGCTTTAAAAGAGGAAGAGTGTTTTGAGGAGATTTGATGGGAATGTGTCCTGTAGTCTAACTTTTTTTGAATATTTGAATATTCGTCATTTTTATCACACCCCATATTTCTAGGCTTTGAGGTTTATTCGCTTATCCTTATTTAACATAATCATCATTTTGCTTATTAATATTATAGCAAATCTGGATAGGTCTGTCACTCTTAATTTTACACTCACTGTCTTTAAGGTTGTCCTACACATTTACCATGATTTCTTTCAATTTACTAAACTTCACGAAATAGTGTTAGTATTTTTATTAGAATTGCAAATTATTTCAATTGGAATATTCAGCATGGAATTTTTAGTTTTCATTTTAGGGAATATCGCTATACACCTATTTCTAACGTATACTTAATTCAAAAAATTTTGATTTTTTTATCTTTATTAAATTTATTGGTACATATTAGGTACACAGCACAGTTGCATTCATCACTGGGATCTTGTACCTTTACATGACTTTTCAGATTCCTATTTTTCCCCACTCCCCAGCCCTCCCCTCAGCCCCTCCACCCTTCCCTGTTTACAAAGACTTTGTTTCCATGTTTTTCCTTTTCACAAATTTTTGCTTTTCCCTTTCCCCTACCCCTCCTGCTTCCTCTACTTTTTAGATCTTTTCTTCCTATTGCACAATATCAATTATACATTTAATCCTTATTTACACTTTTACTTTTTCACACCACAGAAACTATTTAGTATTTACACACGTGTAACTTCTTAATTTCACTTTAGAGCATGGCCTCAATGCGCATCCACTTAGCTCTAAATCTTTCTAGCTTCTCCTCCTATATGGCTCAGTAGTACTCCATTTTATATTTTTAAAAAAGCACATCTTCTTTATTCAGTCTCCAGTTGATGGACAATTGGGCTGTTTCCAAGTTTTAGCTGTTGCGAACTGTGCTGCTATAAATATGAGTGAGCATATATCGCTGTGGTATGTTTCTTTGAATCCTTTTGGGAAGATACCCAGCAGAGGAATGAATAGCTGGGTCAGATGGGACTTCTCATCCCAGCTCTTTGAGGTGTCTCCATATTAATTTCCATAGTGGTTGCACCAGTCTGCATCTCACCAACAATTAAGAAGTTTTCCTTTCTCTCACAGCCCCGCCAGCATTTGTTATTGGTTGATTTCTTGATAGCAGCCATTCTTACTGGGGTGAGATGGAATCTCAGTGTTGTTTTCATCTGGATCTCTCGAATTACCAGTGATGTTGAACATTTTTTCATATGTTTATTTGCTGCTTTTACTTGTTTGTCTGAGAAATGTCTGTTCATTTCAAAAGCCCATTTTTGAATTGGGTCTTTATATTTGGGGGATCTGATTTTTTTGAGTTCTTTATATATTCTAGATAGTAGACCTTTGTCTGAGGACCAGCTGGTAAAAATGTTTTCCCACATTGTGGGGGGTCTTTTAGCGCTGCTTCTGATTTCTCTGGCAGTGCAGAAGCTTTTTTAAAAGGTGAGATCCCAGTTGTTGAATCTTTGTGCTAGTTTCTGTGCTAGTGAGGATTTGTTTGTAAAGTCTTTTCCTGTGCCAATATCTTCAAGAGTTCTACCTTATATTCTAGCAAGTTTTAGTGTTTCTGTTTTAATATCTATATCTCTAATCCACTTGGATTTTAGTTTAGTGCATGATGAAAGATATGGGTCTAGTTTTAATCTTTGACAAGTTGAAATCCAGTTTCTCCAACATCACTTATTAAAGAGGCTATCTTTCCTCCAGAGAGGGTGTTTTTGGCTCCTTTGTCAAAGATGAGGTAGTTGAGTATGTCAGGAGATGTTTCTGCCTCACAAGCACAAGGTCCCAAGTTCTATCCCTGCTACCAAAAATTTCTTAAATTAATATAAAAAATTAAAAAATAATTTTGATTTGCTTAATGTACTGCAATATTTCTTTGTGTTCTACTTCATTAATTTCTTATATTATTTTTGTATTCCCTATAATCTGCTTCCTGTGTATATGATCTGGTGAATTTTTCTGGTTGAGCATATTTCTTTCAAATATTTTATTCACTTTCAAAAGCTATCTATTTCTGTTCATCCAATAAATTGTGATCTATGTACAGTTTTAGTCATTCAGCTAACTTATATTAAAGTTTCATTGTTGTTTCCTTACAATTCATGATCTGCATAATGATGTAATGTTTTGCTCCCAAATATGTAAGGGCTTTTCTTTTCTTTTAATTGCTCATTTCAGTTTTTATTACAATCAGTTCATAAAATAAAGTGTTGTGTTGCAAGAATATAGTGTTTTGTCCTCTTAGGACTACAACCTCGTATAATCTGCATAACTGACAGCAATTTTTTAAAATTTCTTTTTAGGAAGGAGATTTATATCAGCACCTATCTTTACATATCAAACTAACCCATGTCTTCTGTTACCTACAGAGTCCATGTAGAACATCTTCCCAGGGAAGTGATATGTGCAACTACTTCAATATACCAGAATAAGCGGTTTCCTTTTGCTAAACTACTGGCAATAGCATTTCTAATTCAAGCAAAGATTTCATCCACAAGACCAGGGTGTGATATTTATTTTTATTTAATTTAAAAATCCTAAATATAATCACTATGCATTTAGAGTACAAATAAGTACATTAAAATGAATGCATGCTAGCATATAGTCTGGAAATTTAAAATAATACCACTAATGGTTTTATTAGCCATCAGCATTAGTAGTATGCTATGGAGTAGAGAAACAAAAATAGAAGTTAAGAAATCAATAATCGGTCTTAACTAAGCCCCTCATAAGCGGATGCAGTCACTCAAGAAAATTATGCCATGTAAATGTTTGAGAAAAAAATTTCAACTTTGAAACTTTAAAATACATTCTTTAAAAAAGCCACTTTTCTAGTACCGAAGTTGATTTAGTACAGTCATAATCATAGCACACTTTTTCGTAATATATATAAATATTTTTGATACATAGATCTTAATCATTTCCTCTTCATAATTTCATTCCTTTCCAAAATGTAAATATAAAATTTTGCTAACTTTTATCAACAGGTGTATGGGAGTTTTATAAAGTTTTAGAAGATTGTATTTAGTTAATTAAATTCTTTCTATGAGAATCTGTGTAGACAACTCACTGCCTATTAACTCATAAGTCATTCTCTTTGTAGGTTTCACGCCATCTCTAACCTTCAGGATCAGCACAGATCTCAGATCAGGTTTCTGCCCTTGAGTCAGTGCCATTTTTTTAGTAGCGAATAGCGGCTGGAGAAGATACTAAAAAGAGCATTCCTCAAATCAATTTACGAGAGTTTTCAAAACCTTTAAACCTGGAGCTGAAGGAATTATTTTTCAGTTGTGTAGTGAACTGTGATTCAAGGCAAGGGATTTTTTTCAGGAATGGTTATTTTTCTTGACCTGTTAAATTGGAGCTTCCTATAGTTACTAGGAAAATGATCTGAGGGTTCTCCGGGCTCGGTGGTTCAAAATCCACACTTGATTTCGTAAACATAGCAAAGTTTGCTCTAGAGACAGAGAAGACAGAAAATTCTAACAACTACTCGTGTAGAAGAGAGGCAAAGTGATCTCATTCACCCACACAATAAAAAAAATCCTTCTAAAAGATAAATGTGATTAAACTCTGGTTAGCTGAAAAATATCTTAGATATGAATTCTTTAACCTCTTGACCTTCGTTACTTTATTATATCTTCCTTAAACACTTTGTAAGCGTCTCCTAGTTACTATTTCTAGAAGCATGTAAGAGAATGACCACAAATTCTTAAAATAAACTTCATCCAACAATAGCAATATTTTATGAAGAATCACCTTAAGTTTTATGTTATCTGACAAACACCATATAAGCCAGGAAACAAAGCGAAGGATGGTAGACTGGGAAAGAGGAATCCTAGATATTTAACTTCACATATATAAGCAATAAGATCTATCATTACCTAATAATTGAGACACCAATAATATAAAATCAGAGAGGATATCTCATATTCTTTAACTTAGGCTATAATTACGTAATGAGAACATTGGTTCTTTTGAACTAATGTTAAAACTCTGTCACTGGACCAATGGATCTATTCATTCTAAGACCTGATTTCCTGTTCAGGTTAGCATACCATTAGCTGAGGGTAATTGTTGAGAGGATACTCTGTTACAAGAGCTACAGAGCTCCCCCCTCACCATTTCAGTGCAGGATAGATCCCCTGAATAAGGGATCTTGTTTCCTCAGTGTCCGTCATTATGTTTGCCTCTTCACACAATTATATGATTGTATACTGCTAAACAGTTATTTGGTGGTAATGGTGCATTTCAAATTGGAGACTCAAATAACAAGAATGGAGGAAAAAAGAACAGTGAGTGTGATCTTCGCCGAGCTACCCACCTGCAGGTTTCAACTGAGAAAATCTGGGAACAGAATCCCATAGTAATCATTTCAAGACCTTTTGTAATGTCTGTGTGAAGCAGTTCAGTGAAGAAAATATTTGAAAACTATGAACATATTACACACATAATCACTGTTTGCTGAGACTTCTTCTTAGCTAGAAACTCCTCTCCAATCCTTTTCTGTACATATAGCTTTTTGAAATGTAGAACTGAAAGAGCCTCATCTACATTTTTTCAGATGGTATGTGATCTAGGCAAGCATCTCTTTAAATTTATCTTCCAATTTAAGGAGAAAAGAAGGGATATTTTCCCACAGTCGATACAGAAATTGCCTTTTCAATATGACAGCTTTAACACACTGCAGAGATGTGCCAGTAGAAAATGTCGTTTGATGCTCACTCTTCTTTTTAAATTACCTGCATTTAATTATGTAGACGGTGATATAATTAGTAGATATTATGCAATTCAGTAAATATCGTGAAACAAATATTGTCTTGAACAAGCAAGTCGTGACTTTTGAAGTTGTTCATATTGTAATTTTATCTACATATAAATTTATACCTTTAAGGAATTAAATTCAGGCTAAAATCATTAAATATAATCTGCAGTCTATAAAATTGTCTAACAACTAAATTTGCGAGAAAAAAATATATTTCCCTGGATCCTGTCTTATTTCGAAAACACCTGCAAGCTGCAAGGTTTCAGGGGGGAAAAAATGAAGTTTCTAGAACATTTTCTTCAGACTAAATCTGTAAGTGACATGAATAAACATGCCCCTGTGAGAATAGGATAACGAAAAAGGAAACATTCCTTCATTTCTGCAATAACCATGACATTAACATGATTTCATTATGGAAGATCATTCATTCAGTATCTCCAACCAGCATCATGATCAATGTGTCTGGCAATGAAATCTTAACATCTGAATCTCAGTTTATTCAGTAGTCAATTTAATAGCACTTATCTTTCTGTGAGATTAGTGGCTTTAACTTCACCAACTTAAATGTTAAGCACCATTTTGTAGTGTATCAAATTGCCAACACTGTTCATATCTGAAGGTGGAACTGCAATTATTCATTTGATTTAGCCTGTTCCCACTTAAATCAAAACTTCCAGTGCCTTTCTGTGTATTAGCAAGTTGTTCTGCGAGAAAAGAATTACCAAACTGCAGAGTTTTTATGTCCTCTCCTCGGTCTGTCTGCAAAGATATGGCAGTGAGTCATGCATAGAAAGCTTATTTACGCTTGCATGTTACACGAAGTTCCCCAAAATGTACTCATCTACAAATGTTTTCCCCAGCTCTTCAAACAATTACTTTAGCCAGAGCAATGCTACAAATGTGGCCTGAAGTTCAGTCACTTGAAGCAGTAATAAAGTTATAGTTTGTCCGAAGATGAATGTATTGGAAAACTAAGAAGCTTAATCAAAAATATCTGTGTACCTGAAGAGCAGTTGTAAAATGGAAAATTTATACGAAATCCAGACAAAGGTCTGAGGTTTTGCTTGAATGTATCTCCTCTCCTCCAATAAATTCAAGAATTCAAGCAATATTAAAAGGCTGGAAAATTTGTCTACAATATGGCACAGTGTAAGCCTACCATGAACATGTTTAATTAAGTTAAATGATGGACGTGTTTAATTAAGAAAATTGTTGAAAAGGAAGGGGCAAAGAATATATTCTTAAGATGTACCCAGAACAATACAAGAGTGTAATGACAGCCAATAGGGTAACAGCGTTTCAGAATGCTTTAAATAAAAAATAGTAACAGCAATAAGAGACCAGGAAATTACCAACAGAACGTGTGGAATAATCATCTTCCCTTTTGCTGTTACAATGTGCCTGTGTCAATTTGGGCAGACAAGTGCTATAGAGTTTGTCTTCCCCCTTTCAAGAAGCTAAAGAACTAAGCTTACCTGTCTCTAATACCCTTAAACCACTAAGGTTATCATTGTATGTATAATCAAAAGAAAATAATAAGTAATATCAAATTCTATGAATAGGAAACCTACCTTTTTAAGAAAAACTTCAAATAATTGATGTATTTAAATCTTAATCTCAATTTCATTTATAACCTATTGATTTTAAGAAACAGAGACAAAGAGAGCTGTTTTTTAACAAGGAAGTAATCCAGAATATTGATCTTCTTTTTCACTATTTAATATAAGTTCTGTTACTATGGATATCTGTGTTGTCTCTCCTTAGGAATGGATTTCTTACATTGACAAGAAGAAAATATGAAAGGACTGAGCACATATCTAAAAAGGCAGGTTTGCAAGCTGTCTTCCTTAAACAAACCTATATTACACTACAAGTACCACTAAAGCCCATAGGGTTAAAAACAACCAAAATGACTTTAATGCAATTTCTCAAATTGCTTTAAAGGGATAGTAACATTTCATCATTTGAAAGCAATTATTTTTCTGAATTAGGGGATGGCAGAAATATAATTCTGCTATAAAAATGTTACACACTATTTGTGCCACTAAAATATATACAGGACACTTATTAATCTACATTATGAGTCATAGCAAGTTTTGCATACTTTACCAGCAAACACACCAATCTAAGAAGACATTTAAAAGGAAATGTTCAGATTAAAGTGTCTTTAGTAACTGCTCTTATATAAAGAATCAAGATCATGACTGAAAATGCAGTGTATCTCTGTCACGATTAACCTAAAGTCCAGTTGTAGATCAAATATGAAATCTAAGAATAGTGGATCTAAATCTGCCCTTCAGTTTCCTGAGTTGATAGTACCTAGGTTTCTCTCCTCATTCCAACTATAATTGATCACCAAGAGCAAAGTTTACTGTAAACATGGTTCGTGCCTTTAGCTAAGTCAACATAGTTGCACCATGATGAAATCTACTTAGAGTGACAAAAGGCCTTTTCCACACTCGGTAGACATTGTTTTCCAGAAACACGGCCTCCTTGTAGAAATGAGAATGGCATATTTAAGCCACTAATATTTTGGAAATTGCACAGCTCAAGAAGATGTTCATATTTTAGAATAATGTACACAATACCTTAGAATAAAAAAGTCTGTATTTTTCCCCATACTCTAACAGAGACTAAAATAAATTTTGAATACCTCCATCTCAACCTAATGCTAAAAATCAGTACTTTTAGAAATGTTCCTAATGGGTCCCATTTTTTGGACTCATTAGTGATTGATTTGAGATTCAGCAATAGGTAAACATTTCACTATTAGCTGTTTTGCATTCAAATACCAGCTGAAGGGACACGACATCTTCAAAGGTTAACTGAGAATTCATTAGCTGAGGAAATTACTCATTGTAAAATATTTTGAGAATGAGAGTAAGGGTTTTTTTCAGCAGGATCTTCCAAAGATATTCATAAACATTATGGTACCCTGGAGAAATACATGAAATTCTTTGAGACAACATGTTTGTAATAAGATGACAACTAATAAGTTGCTAAATAACAAAATTTTAAGCCAAAAATAAAAGTAGTTGTATTATTTAACTGCTTTCCAGAAAGAGTGCTATACTTATAATGAACATATACTGAATTAAGTTGGTTCTCTACAATTTGATTTACATTAATTGAAATGCCTCCACCTTGCTGCAAGATAATCCTCATCGTAATTAATTACCTTTGTACTAATGCATCCATATATCACACTTCTGTAGCATTGCATAATTTCTTTACTCTTTAGAATAGTCACAGTTATTTTTGACTTTAGGGAAGAAACACAGGCTGCGCTGTGTCCAATCTGGTGAGTCAGATGCACGAAGAGGAGCTCCCTTTTGTGCTGGGTGACAGGCAATGCTCACCCCACTCTTGATCACACTTTGTAAAAGATACACACTTTCAGAACTTCTTTGGAAAGGGGAAAGAACACGGGGACAGAGGTGAGTGGAACAAAGGAGAGTATGCTGCAGGTCATTCATGACAAGAGTGTCTTTCGCTGAAGTGATTTTTACTTTAATCATTCACCTTGGATCTCTGCCATTAGTGGGAGCAGAGCCCTCGTGGCTTGACCAGAAAAGAGCCATACTGGGTAACATATTCGAACAGAAGAATCTAGGGCAGCCCCTACATTCAGATCATAGTAGTGGGTTTTCTCTGCTTTGAATTTGATTTTTCCTAATTCATCTAGTCTTACAGAAAGGCTTCTATTTAGCTGGTTAGCTGAGATTTCCCCTTATGTTGACTCTAAAACAGACACATTTATTCGCCAGGGATGGGCTTATAATTTCCCTGATTCATCTCTTAGCTTGCCACATCTCCTGTCACTCTGTTCTTTTACTGTCTTTGTCATTGTTTCAAGAGCTTTCCTGTCTCTTGAACTATGCCCTGAGTACTTAAGGGTGAAGGCCTTGTCTTGTCAGTGAGACGGTCTAATGCATGCCAACTATATAGCATGCATCCAATAAAAAGAATCTTGTTGCCTAATGGGAAAATACTACAAGAAAACATTATGTTTAGTAATTAATTTCAAGAGTATAAATATAATGTCCTATTTTACTTAAAAAGTTCTCCAGGAAACTATGAAAATCCATATCTGATTCTCAACCTCGTGCTTTAAACTACATATGAGTAAAGTGAAAGGAAGAAATGCTGGGTTTTAGTTTTAAAAATGAAAATGTGAGGAAAATATTTGCTTACAATTTTCCAGGCTACTTGCTCGTGTTTATGGCAATTTCTAGCCAGCTTTTCAAAACGAGGTATTTTTATTTCTGTTGGTGACAAGTCTAAACATGACGAGTAGAAGAAAAAGAACTGTGTAACTCATATTAACGAATCAATTAATACATACGTGATGGACCCAGATTCCAGTTCACAGGCAGCTACTTGTCTGATCCAAATCCCAAACTGTGTGTTATCGTTCGTCATATGAGTCACCAGCACAAATAGCTAAAGGGATATGCTAGACCATAAGCCAGTTGTGACCAGATGGTTACTCATCCTTTTGATTCTCTATTAGCTGGTGTTCATGCACTTTGGCTATTACAGTACTTCGGAGACTAATCTAAAGAGAAAATGCACCAACTTTCCCACAAATGCCCAACCCCCTGACAAAAATGTGGGGCTTACAGAAAGCTGCGATAATGGTGTCCAATTTCAATAAACACTTAGTAGGTGAATGCACTTATTTTTAAAATCTTTTACATTTGTCACATGTTCAGTCCGTTTTTCCATGAACATATATTAATACATGTGGGATATAATTTGTATTAATCCATTCATTTTTATTGGTAGTGTACATGTGTAAAATGCCTCCCCTTTTTTACTCTACTATTGCCCTATTGAATAATGAAATTTTAAAATTAAGAGCACATTAATGAATGCCATTGTTTAAGGGTGGGGATAGAGTTTAGTGGGTATGGCTTTATAAGACGCAGCATGAGGAATCCTCCGGTGAAGGAGACTTTTTGCATTTTGAATGTGTTATTTTCTATACCTGATTGCGACACTTCACCACAGTATTTTTTAAGATTTCAAGAAACTGCCTAATGGCTACATGGTATCTGTGCTTTATTTTATTTAATTCTTTTCATTGACACATAATAATTATACATATTTATGAGGTACCATGTCATAATTTGATACATGCATACAATGTGTAGTGATCATATCAAGACAATTAGCATTTTAATCTCTTTAGACATTTATGGTGTTTTATGTTTGGACCCTACAAATTCCTCCCTTCCAGTGATTTATAAAATATATAACACACTGTGAAAAGCTGCAGTCACCTTCCATACTATGGGACTTTATGACTTATTCCTCTAATCTGACTGTACTTTGATTTTGTTATTTGGCTACTCTCCATTTCCCCTTTCTATCACCCTTTCTAGCCTCTTGTAATCAGTATTCTACATTTCCTCTTTAAGATGACATTTTTAGCATCTATGTATGAGTGAGGGCATATGGTATTTGTCTTTCTGTACCTGGATTATTTCACTTAACAAAATGCTCTGCAGTTTTTTTTTCTTTTTTGCAGAAAAATGACTGGATTTTTTATGGCAAAGTAGTATTCCACAATGTATACGTACTACATTTTCCTTTTCCATTTACCTATCAATGGACACCACAGTTGAGTCCATATCTTGACTATGGTTGATGATAGTAACGGTAATCCACTGTGTAGCATTTTTGTTATTCCCATTAATTTTTGAAAATTTCTAACCATAAGGAAAAGGTTTGCATAAAGGTGCCTATAAGAGTGCTATGTTGTCAATGGTCTATTTAGCTCTTGTGATATCCTACTGAAAGTGTCCTTTTTGCAACAATTGAACCATTCTCTTTTCTCAACCTCCCTCTCTATGGATTGCTACAACCTCCCCACCACCAGGCCAACCACTAGACCATGACAAGGCTGTTAAAAAGTTTGTAAGTTCGTGCAACTACCACTATCTAAAAATCTCCATGAGATTTCAAATAACTCTTTGGCTTGCATCTCAAAATCCTGTGGTGCAATTAAAGCCCAAATCTCTCTCCTCACCTCACAAAGGTTCCAACCAATTGAAGTACAAACAAAATATCTAACTTTATGTGATAAAATTGGCTAGCTGTTCACTAGGAGAAAGAGGTCTTTGCTTGCTCCTGTGAACTCAAAAGACGGCATAAAGACCTCTGTGTGCTCAATACTAGATCACATCAAGATTTTCTCTCCTAGTTTATGGTATCATCCTGGGGTACTTTTAGAAAGTAGCACTTCTGTAGAGCAGCTAGCTGTGGTGACCCAAGGGGAAGGGTTGTTCAGAATGCAGTACTCAGTTTTCCCAGTACCATGATATCCAGAAGAAAAGAGTTTCAAATGAAATTGAAGAGGAAAGAAGTCTCTCAACAGCATCATATAGTTTACGTGAAGTATTTAGGAAAGAAGACTGTTCCTTTAACACCATGTGACTTGTACTTGATAGGAAAAGTAGTAAATAATAGCATCCAAAATAGTGTCAGACCCATGTGTAATAAAAATTTTGTTGGCTGAATGAAAAGTCTGATATCACACAGAGAAACCCCCTTCATCCACGCAGTGTGTTTCCAAAACTTCTAGTGGATGCAAGAAACCTTAGGTAGTGCTAAACTCTATACACTCTGTTTTTTTCTATGAATACATCCTTAACATAAATATTAATTTAAAAATTAAGAGCAGTAATGGGTTAACAACTGTAGTAATAAAACAGAAATATTATCATCCTACACTATAGTAAAAGTTACATAAATGTGTCTCTCTGAAAATACCTTACTGTCCTTTTATCTTCTCACGTAAAGGGGGTACTTTACAGCCTCTCCCTGGCATATTTGAATCGCCAGCACTACTACTTCTGCACACTGGAGCTACAGTTAAGGAAAATCGAGGTTTCGAAACACAGCACTGGGAAACCACAAGAGCTGATCTGAAAACTGAGCCAGCTCTTAAGTGACTGATGGGCGGGTAGCACAGACACGAGACAAAGGGATGAGTCAGGTGACAGGCAGGGAGGGCCCTGTGATGACAGCTCTTGCCACACAAAACAGAGCAGCATGAAATTTGAAACCTACCATTTATGTATTTATGGACTTTTCCAATGCTATTTTTGGAGCACGGTGGTAACCAAAATTATGGAAAGCAAAGACACAGATAAGGAAGAACTACTGTACACATATTTCAAAACATCATGTTGTATACAACAATATGTATCAATAAAAAATAGATGCCATGACATTTAAAAATGGTATATTCCTCAACTATAAAATGCAAATAAGAGAACGCTTATATCACGGAGCTAACATGAAGAGCAAATGAGCAAATAAATGATCATGGAAGCTACCCAGCACAGTGCCCAACTAAATATCGGTTTGTTTTCTTCTCTATATCTTCCCTTTCAAAGGTCCTCCAGGCTAGTGCAGTCCTGGCCCAGACAGGGCTTTCAGATGTGCGGGATCGCCTCCTGCTCGGATGTCCCAGTCACTTCCCATCACGGACCCTCCACCTGTGGTGCCATCTTTGTCAATCCATCTGCATTACTTGCTGTTATATTTCAAAAATATCTGTCTCGTACCTTATAGGCACAAGGAACTACAGAAAGCAAATCATGCATTGTCTCCATGCAGTTCATTATGCAGTGGCATCGTAAACCCTGATGCAACTACTTCTATGTCTCTTCAGACTGCCATTTCTTTAGTTATCTTGGCAGAACTACCATTTTAATAATACTGAGACTTGAAATCCGTAAGTGTGGCCTCTTTATTCATTTAGGTCTCTGGTTATTTTTGCAGTGTTTTATAGTACTCTATGGCTGGGCTTGCACATTCTGTTTAGTTTATTCCTGAGTATTTCAAATTTTATATCAACTGTTGAATTTCCAATTTCCATTTCTTATCAGTTTTTCTAGTCTCTATGAATGAAACTGCTTCGCATATTAATTCTGTATCCTATCTCTTTGCTAAATTTAGTCATGGGCTATGGCGGAGATTTTGTAAATCCCTTATAATTATCTATATTGCGGATAATGTCATCTTCAAACACAGAGATTTTCTTCCTCCTTTTCACTGAAGATGATTTTTGTTTCTTTATCCTGCTTTATTACATAAGCTAGGATCTATAATCCAATGTTGAATAGAAATGGTAATTACACACATTCTCTCATTCCATTCTTAAGAAGAAAATGTATTGTCTTTGAAGACTAAATCTTGCTGGTTTTTCCTTACACATCCTTTATCAGATCAGAAAAAGTTTCTTTTAGTTTACTGAAAGGATTTGTCATGAATGGGTATTGAATTTGTTGAATGTTCTTGAATATAAGAAATAAGGAGAATTTTCTAGTTTAATGTACTGAATCAGATTCTATAATTTGCAGTACTGAATGAACCTTCATTTCTTTGGATAACACTTACTTGGCCATAATTTACTATACTTTCCATAGATTGTTGTATTTTATTCAAGTTGCAATATTTTGATATCTGGGATATAAGTACACTTGCCTATAGAATTGTTTCTCTATTTTAATACCCAGGTAATGGGTAGAATCTGTGGTAACCTCTATGCAAAATGGTTTCATCCAGTGGGCTGCCCTAATCCGCAGGACTCTGAATATGATGGGTTACCACATTGTTCCCATGATTAATTCCATTACACAGCAAAAGGGATCTTACAGCATACTTAAGGTTATCCGTCAGTTAACCTCAAAGTAATCAGAAGGGAAATTACCTACATGGATCTTATTTACTCTTAGAAGTCCTTTAAAAGCAGAATTTTCTCAGTCTACTGAAAGAAGTTAGAGACAATTTAGGTACAAAAAGACCTGCTTGTAGCCATAGGGAGCACAGAACTGGCCCTGCGTGGTGACCACCAAGCTCACGTGGATTTTAACCCTCTGAACTTTACCAGAACTCTTCCCTGCAGTCTCCAGAAAAAAGCCCAGGCTGCCATCTTGATTTTATTCTTGTGAGACACTACGCAGAGATCCCACGTGAGCCCCACTGAACTTTTAATCTTCAAATCCAGGAAGTAAGTGGACCTTTTTTAAACTAATAAGCTAATTGGAATGTGCTGTACAGCAACAGAAAACTGATAGAAGTATTCTTTCCCCTTCTACTTTAAGCAAGGCTTTATCTGATTTGCAGTAATTTGATTATCATAATCTTCACATACTTTTCTTCATTTTTTTCCTTGCACTTTGAGTTCATTGAGCTTCTTGTATCATTTTTTATCAAAATGATTTACTTCAAATTTTTCCCTTTATTTCTCCCTCTTCCTCTCCCTCTCCTTCTCCCTCTCTTTCTCTCCCCTCAAACCACCTCAGGTTCCTAAGTAGTTGGGATTGCTTTCTCCTCCTTTTGTGCCTCCAGTCATGCGTATGTTTGAGCCATGCAATGTCGCCCAACACTCACTGATACTCTGTTTCAGTCTCTTTCTCAAAAAATTCACTGTGGGTAGCGTGTTTTACTTAGTCTTTGAAGTGGCTATTTTCTTCTGCAATTTCTAGCTTCCTATTGATCCCAACTGCTTTTATTTTATTTCAGATATTGAACTTTAATCTTTATATGTCAAATATATATCTTTTTATAGCTCTCTGTCTTATATATACTTTCTTTTCTCTACCATCCTGAACAATGGAACATATTCACAATTGTTGTTTTAATATCTTTGTAAATCATCTCTCCTATCTTTAAATCTACCATTTCTGTTGATTGATTGTTTTCTTGTTTTTAGGTTATCTTTTTCTAGTTTGTCGCATGACTGAAAATTTTTGACTTAATATGAGAAATCATAAATCTTGCATTTCTAGAAGCAATTATTAATTTTAAAAAGAATTCTGCAATTATTTCTGGCTTTCTACTATGGTATAGTTCTGTTACTTAAAATTTGTTTTATTCTTTCTGAATTCCTTTAAAGGTCTCTTTAAATGGGTGCCATGAATCATATATGCTAGGGCTAATTTGTCACCACTACTAAAACCTAAGAACACTGCACAATCCCCCTTGCATTAAGAGATCTTCTCACTTTGACCAACAGGAAAACAAAATATTGACAATCCCATGTGTTCTCCCATGATTATCCAACCTATACTTCCCAAAAATATTCCCTACCCTCAATCTCTTCAGGCACAGGCATAGCCAAAACCTCAAGGAGAAGCTCAAAAAATTAATAAAACTCACTCTTTTTCCACGTACCAAACTTCTCTCTGGTACTCAGCCCTAAAAATTCTTCAGAATTCTGAACTCCAACCGCTCAAATCAGTGAGACCTCCAGGTACCCTTGAGTTTTGCCTTTCTGGTCATCATGCTGGAAGATCCATACCATGAGCTCAAACACCTGCATGACTTGTTTTGCTAATCTCCCTTTTCCTGAATGTCACTTCTCTGTGCCTCATGTTTCTAAATACTTTACACCCACTGTTACACTTATCATGCCTCATTTACTGGTTGTTTAATGTATTTGGGATGTTGTTTTCTCATGGCCCAAGTGAAAGATTTAGGCACACAGTACTCACAAATTCAAATACTACATACTCAAAACCTACATAGACCAAGTAAGCAATGCAAAAGAATTAAACAATGTCACTATAAAAAAGAGGTTTGACAAATGATTTGCACTTTAGAATAAAAATAAGGGCAACAACTCGTCTGTGCAGCGTAATGTACCATTCTTCTGTGTACTCAGCGTTGCACCCTCTCCTCCAATCCCATTTGAATATACATCCAACTATTAGAAACTCTACTCTTGAAACCTTTGATTGGATGGTAGAATCAGTGTGTATTTAATGCACTCCATGAGCCTTTAATGATGTTCGCATTTTCTGCCTCTGCTAAACTTAAGTCGGCTTTCTCTCCAGACAAATGGAGAATTTCAGCCAAAATTTGAGGAGGTGAATGTTAAGAAGTGGCACTGAAGAATTGAACAGTGAGAAAGTCCACCAAAATCTCTAAAAAATATACTTACTTTGTTCTGACCAGTACATTCAGAGTAACTCATTATAACTTAAATGAGGCAAGTGGTGATCATTAGAAAAATTTTTTTCAGATAAAGATATTATCCTAACTAGTTGCTTTAATCAGTCCCAAAAGGTCAAAATATAAATATACATTTACAAGTTATAAGTATCTGTTTTATACTTATTCATGATTTTCAATTCATTGCACAAAGGCACTTTAAATAACATCAAAATAACAGCATAAATAGTTCATATCTTGAAAAAGCAACATTTAAAAAGATGTCACAGGGAAATCAGAAATTATTGTTCACAAGCATCCTGACAATTAAGTCTAATATTCTTATCTGTACTTCACATATGTATAGTAACCAAACCACAAAATGATGATCTCGGTGAATATTTATCTAGCTTTCTACCCTCCCCTGAGAATAGCAACAAAAACTGCTCTCCAGTGTAATGGTGACATCATTCAACTCCCACAGTGATAAAAAAAAAGACACCTAGTGAAGCAATCTGAAAAGTATTTGTAGAAAAGTAGATCTGATCAGGCAAATTCTGTGAATTGGATAGGTATACATTACAGCTCTCAAACTTTGGGGGAATTTTGAAGAAATACTAATGCTGTCCAGATTCCCCATCAGCACTCCCAAAATTAAGAAGTCATGTTTTGCACACTTCAACCCAAAACAATAAATTAGTAAGAGAAATGACACCATCAAATAAGAACACCTAAAGGAAGATGTAATCCACCCAGTGATCAGTAACCACTGAATTCTCACTCTGAGAATTCATTTATCTAATGTGTGCTAGACGTCCCATTGTTTCCAAGTGAAGGTTCGGTGCTGATGACCCCCCAAAAAACCATTCATTTCAGTAGCTAGATCTATGCAAAGTATTTTTTTAAACTGCCAACGGACAGTAAAGCCTAGTGAAGCCTGGGTCTTCTCAGACAAAATACAAATTTGTTTAAATATCAACAGCCCTTATATTCATTCACCTAGCTAAGAATATTCCTTCAGCTCAACTAAGGAGTTGATAGTACTTGGTGTAATTTAAGAGTGATCAAATAGAGCCCACCATTCTAAACAAATTCTTAATAAAATGATTTGATTTCCTACAATCCACTCACTGGGAAAACATGCTAATTAACCCACATGACTAATCCATAGGCAAGGAACTTCTTACTAATGTTAAGGGCTAAGGAATATGTCAGAACTTCTTGTAGATTATTTCAATTAAATTTTAGTAGTACCCCTATTTCCTTCATTTATTCTGTGACAAAGCCTTGTTGATCTTTTTCATGAAATTCCTTTGCTTTTCTTTCTCTTCTTTTCCTTTTTTATGAGGGGGGGTGTATCTCCATCATGAACTACCTATATTTTAGGCCTTTATCATTTATCATTTGTATAATAATATCTTACAGTTTAACTGTGATGGTTAAACTTGATAGTGTCAACTTGATTGGCGTCAGAATCCAGTCTACCCAGGGGATTAATGAAAAGCACTCCTACGTGTGTCTGAATGGGTTGTGGAGGCCGAATCGTGGGGTCTGTACCTGGTCTCTCACCCCTCTTCTCCCTGGCACCATTCCCCTTGCTCACCATTAATACTGCAGCTGATGTAAACATAGATTCAGAACTCACCCCCTTCCCAACTTCTTCGGGACAAACTTCCTAGCAAATCATCTTTCTCTTTCTCCTGGTCTCAGCAGGAGCCTCTACCTGGCCTCTGAGCTCCTCGCCCTATGTTTGTTCTCCCCAGGGCCATGTAGCGGGACCTTGACGAAAGTTGAGCAGACCGTATGCCTTTTTCTGTTCTAAGGAATTTTATTAGTGCATGTTATTTCTAGTTTAGACTTATACTTAAGATTTAAAATATATTTGATGAAACATAAATGAAAATCAACAATATTTTCATTAATATATATATATAAATAGGTGATGCCTAAACACAAAAATGTACACATCTGTGTATATGCCCTACAGCACCTGGAATTTCATAGATAATAAATTATACCTGTCACCTCCTAAACTGTAAATTAATGGTAGTTATTCCTATCATTTCTTCAAATGGATTTAGGAAATACTGGCATTAGGACAGTAAATATAAATATTACAAATGCAAGCTTTGTAGGTTAGTTGAAAGGTGCATTGGTAGCTGCACATTTACATTTTTATTCCCCAGAACAATGAGCTTTTAACCATTTTGATGTAATGATGACCACACTGTTATTCTTCACAGTTTTATAAGCACAAAGAATAGTGGTTTCTTATTTCCACTTAACCTGTATGTATTCCGTAGGAGTTTTAAATTTTAAAACACATATCTGAATTTTTCACAGGTCTCATGCTGTCGTGTGACTTCACCCCTGTGAAACCCAGATTTTGCCAATTGATAGCACAGAGAGTTGACCGACACCTGTGAAAGGTTATTAGACCAGTTATAGTCGGCCCCATAAACGGGGTGCAGCTCCTCTGTAAGGAAGCTTCGGGTGGAGTTTGGCTAACTTGTTCTATTGTCTCCCTATTTTTTGCCATGTACAAACCCAGCAAGAATGTCACCAAATCAAATGCTGGAACCTTGATCTTGGACTTCACAGCTCCAGACAGTGAAGAAATAAATTTCTATTCATTATAAAGTACCGAGTCTTGAACATTTGGTTATAGTAGCACAAATGGACTAAGTCTCTTCCTTGGCCAATTTTCATAGGATATGACCTGTTGGTAATATATATGATTTCTTATTCACCTAAACAAAATATATATGCTATAGTTAAAGGCTATTGTTCGTCTAACATCTACAAGTATAAATAATAAAATACCTAATTATAAATTAAATAAGTTTATATTTTAAGTTCCTGGATAACAGTATTCTTATGTTTCTTATTTTATCACTTGGTATATTTGTAATCTTTTCTACTCTGATTAAAAAACAATAACTAAATAAATTTTCTCCTATAGGAAATATTTCCCTATTTAGTCAAATTACATAGAAATAATCATTTTTTCATTTATTTAAAATGATAAGCACATGAACTTTTAACCCTGCCTTTTCAATATTTTCTTCTCTAAAATTGTGAAAAGTAGGAAAAAATCTTTTTTCTTTTTTTTTCACAGCCAGCGTAAACAAGGCAGTAAATTTAGAAATCACTATAAGTCAGGTTTCAGCATATGCCTCCAAAAAGTTAGGTAGGAATATAAATCAAATAATTTTGTCAGTAAAATGCAGTATTTTTAAAAGTGAAGTGGAAATATAACTGTTAAGCCCATCTGCTGAGGAAATTGCTCTAAATGTAGCAGATACATTCATAGCCAATAAAAATCCATATTCCCAAATAGAGAAGGGAATCCTTTCATTACAGTGTGAACTTTTAAAAATTTCTTGTTTGTATTTTTCTCAATGATATCTAATTTTATGACAACATTGTTGAAAAATTTTGTAGAATACAGTGCAAATTCTAATCTCTTCCTTTAGAAACTCTCCATAATATCTTTCAAAGTTTGACAAACTACTCATTTCCTGAAGTTGTACCTTGGAGCTTAAGAGTGCATATGTAGAATATAATAAATCAAGCAAGGTACACCTTTGAGGCATGAGCTCAGTATGGATAGAATCCTCACAGAAAAATCGGTTTTGTTTCTTGTTATGTTTTTACATCCTTGCGGTCGCTTATAAACTTTACATAGCTTAGCAATTCAACTTGCATCCAGATAGATAGGTTTTAGGTTGAACCAAAATAATGCATATCAAAATACTGCCTTTCAGGATCATTTAGTCTCCATTTTGGGAAGGGACCAGAAACCCTCGGGGTTCTTTCACTGATTAGCCCTGCTTATCCTCATGTGTGTTTGATGACAGAAATCTACTCTGAGCTCTGTGTTTTACTCTTGTAAACTGAAATCCTTTGTTTCCTGATCAAGTCATCAAGGAGTCACTCTGAACTCAATATTAAAAGTTGATTTGACAATGACTGCAACATTATTTTTTTCTAAGCATTGTGATAAAACTGGCTCCCTGAGGGCCACCCCATCTTTTTTTTTCTTTTCTGTACCCAATGACAATAAACTTTCCTAGTTAGATTCACTAGTCATTGCTGAAGCTTTTTTTATTTTGTTTTGTTTTGTTTCGTTTCGTTTTTGGCAGGGTCTCACTATGTAGCCCTGGCTGGTCTCGAACTCACAGCGATCCTCCTGCCTCAGCCTCCCAAGTGCTGGGATTACAGCGTGCGCCACCACACCCGGCTGCTGAAGTATTTTTTTAACAGACCAAAATATACAAATGACCACAGTGGAATTTCAACTGTGTACTACACAGCAGAGTGCTGGGAACTTCAAAACAGGCTACCACGTTTTACAATAATATGAGACACTCTGGAGGGTGATGCTGATGAAAGGAACTCTTGGTGCCACAGTCGGGCACAAATTAAAGCACAATCTTACACTCATGCTGGAAGGCAAAGTCCAATCTTCACTTTCTACTTCTGTTTAGTGTCTGCGTTGTAGCCAAGATGCGGCATACATCGCATCCCTCGGGAATCCCACGCCAGTGTCTGCAGAGCACGTCATTCGCGTAGCCCAAAGCCCAGGAACTCTAGTCCTCCGGGTGGATGTGTACTCACCAAAAGACACCTACAGAAACACTAATAGAGGCAGCATCAGTAAAAATAAAAAGAAACAACCCATGTCCATCATCAGTAGCATGAAAATTAAACTGAACAGAACACAGTGCAGTAGAATACTGGCCTCGATGGAAATTAACCCAGCAGCACAAGATAATCATAGATTAGTAGATGACGCTAGACAAGCCATGAAAAATATAAGCTGCTTACTTAATGGACATAAACTTCAGACATTTTATACAGTACCCATGTTAAATATCACCCTCTGAAGGGAGCGGTCATCAGCAGGGATGGGTTAGAAGGAGCTTTCTGGAATTTCTGTGATTTCTATGTCTTCATCAGGACATGTCACATGAGCATTTTTCATTTTATGAAACTTCATTGAACTGCACCTTTATGACTTGGCCATTTTTCTGTTTTTCTGCCATACTCCAGTAATACTTTTTTAAAAGGAAGACTAAAAACTCCCGAAAGCAAGCAGATCATATCAACTAGTAAAATGAATGTTTCTCCCCCAGTTGGTAACTCATTCTCACTAAGGGAACAGAAATGCACTAAACTAACAGACACACAAAATGTCTACCTTATATTTTACCAGATTTGAACTACCCTACAAGCATGATTTTTATGTGGATTCTTCACCTAATCAGAAACAAATTACAGAGCTCTGACTTAGGTACCTCTGTTCATAGGGTGGTTTTGAATAGGCTTTGGGTGCTCACTTATTATCCAGCACATCTTGTGTAGTGGAACCCGATTCATTTGATGGAAACTTCACTGGCCCAACTTGCACATAAGTGGCTTTCCTGCTTCCAAAGATTAACCGAGAAGAAGGAATCTGAGAACCTAGAATTCCATTGCACACTTCCTTCACTTAAGGTCATTTTACTTTGTTGATGAAATCCACAGAATGACGAAGGCCTCATGTTTTTGAGGGATTTCCTATTCTTCTGATCTTTTGCAGATTTCACTTTCGGCAGTGTTAGAATCACGGACATTGTAGGAGCAGTTCACATCAGTGAAGGTTGACAGAATTAAACTGTCATATTTGTGTGACTGATCTGCAGAGTCATCGTTTCATCACTTTTGCTGGCCAGGCTTTTTGATCCTCTGGGAGAGTTTTGAAGCAGTAAGTTCAGTGATGATACTCCTCATGACTGAATGAGTATTTCTGATAGAAGTCTGAATCTTTCATCTTGCCTCTAGGGCCTATTATCTCCTCACACTGGATTTCAATGTAGCGGTGATCAGGGAGGCAACATCTAGTTTCAAGTAGTAATTGTCTCTTTTGATGTGATCTGCTTTATGTAAAAGTGAATGAAGATACACATCTATTGAAAAGCACAGGCCATTTTTAAAACAGTTTTATAATCGGGAAGCCATTTGCCTCTTGAAGCTCTATGCAGGAAAGCTCATCTCCCTGTACTCATCGTTTTTATTATGTATTTATTTTATTTTTTATATTATTAAGTTAATCGATACATTTTAGATATACAGTACAGTTCCATTCATCACTGGGATCTCGTACCTTTACATGACAGGTCTTGGTTCTCATTTTTTCCCCATTCTCCTGCCCTCCCTTCAGCCCTTCCACCCTTGCCTATTTACAAAGACATTATTTCCTCTTTTCTCATATTTTCTCTTTTCCCTTTCCCCTACCCTTCCCACTTCCCCTACTCTTTTAGACCTTTTCTTACTATTACACAATATCAATTATGCATTGTGATCCTAATTCACACTTTTAGTTTTTCACACCAGAGAAACTATTCAGCATTTACACATGTGTGTCTTATTAATTTCACTTAAGAGTATGTCCTCAATGTGCATCCACTTAGCTATAAATGTCTATGGTTTCTCATTCTTTATGGCTGAATAGTACTCCATTTTATTTTTTTTAAAATACACACACATCGTGGGCTGGGGATTTAGCTCAGTGGTTCCTCCGCCTGGCTTGCACAAGATCCCAAGTTCGATCCCCTGTACCAAAAATAAAAGCAAAAAAAAAAAAATCTTCTTTATCCAGTCTCCAGTTGATAGGCAATTGGGCTCTTTCCAAGTTTTAGCTATTACAAACTATGCTTCTATAACATGGGTGAGCATATATCACTGTGGTATGATTCTTTTAATTCTTTTTGGGAAGATACCCAGCAGAGGAATAGCTGGGTCAAATGGAACTTCTAATCCTAATTGTTTGGGGTGTCTCCATATTGATTTCCACAGTGTTGTACAAGTCTGCACTCCCAGCAACAATGAAGAAAGATTCCCTTCTCCCCACAATCCCACCAGCCTCTGTTATTGGTTCATTTCTTGACGGCAGCCATTCTTTCTGGGATGAAGTGGAACCTCAGTGCTGTTTTCATCTGCATCTCTCGAATCACCAGCGATGTTCAACATTTATTCATGTTTATTTTCTGTTTCTACTTCTTTGTCTGAGAAATGTCTGTTCATTTCATATGCCCATTTTCAGATTGGGTCTTTATATTTTGGGGGTTTGATTTTTTTTTTTTTTAGTTCTTTATATATTCTAGATAGTAGACCTTTGAGGAACAGTTGATAAAAATTTTTCCCTCGTTGTGTATTTTCTCTTAACTCTGCTTGTGATTTCTCTGGCAGTGCAGAAGCTTTTAAAGAAGGTGAGATCCCAATTGTTGATTCTTTGTGTTAGTTCCTGTGCTAGTGAGGATTTGTTCATAAAGTCTTTTCCTATGCCATTGTCTTCGAGAGTTCTGCCTAACTTATCCCTTTCACAATAGTATCTGAAAAGAATGAAATATCTAGGAATCAATCTAACAAAGGAAGCAACAGACCTCTACATTGAGAACTACAACACTCTGAAAAAAGCAATTGAAGAGGATACAAGAAAATAGAAAGATATCCCTTGTTCCTGGGTAGGAAAAATCAATATAGTGAAAATGGCCATACTTCCAAAACTTCTATACAGATTCAAGGCAATCTTGATTGAAATCACAACAGTGTATTTCACTGAATTAGAGAAAACAATCCAAAAATTCATTTGGAAGCAGAAGAGACTTAGAATAGCAAAAGCAATTCTAGGCAACAGAGACATGGCAGGGGTTATCACAATCCTCAACTTGAAAGTACACTACAAAGCCACTGTGATAAAAACAGCATAGTGCTGACAAAGAAACAGACTGAAGGATCAGTGGAACAGATTAAAAGATGCAGAAACAACTCCAGACATACTCAGCTGCCTCATCTTTGACCAAGGAGCCAACCATCCTCACTTGAGGAAAGATAGCCTCTTTAATAAATGGTGTTGGACAAACTGGATTGCAACTTGCTAAAGATTTAAAACTGGACCCCTATCTTTCACCATGCACAAAACTAAAATCCAAGTGGATTAAAGACCTAAATATCATTATGTATTTACTTATCTATTTTTGTTATTTTTAATATAAAAATACAATGAATCTAAGTGCCCTGCCCAAATTTGTGTATTAAATTGCTGGTCAGGTGAAGTCTATGATCATTTTTCTTGAGCTTGTGGAGTCGAAGGCTCTCTTGTCTTGTATTTAGGAACCACACACTATGATGCAGTGTGGTGCTTGAGATGACTGTCTTGTGAATCCTTTCATCTTTAGCACTCCTTCATTGCACCAAATCCATTTATCTGTATAAATCCAAAAGCAGTCACTGTGGCAGGCAATACAAAATTTCACATAAAATCCAGTACAATTTGGTCTGTAAGGCTACATGCACTGTGTCTCATGAGAAAATATAGAGTTACCTTCACAGGCCTCTTGTTGTTCTCAAGAAAGCTGGAGACAGAAAACTTCTTAGTGTATCATAGATTAAAACACATTATTTTAAAGCGTTCTTTCAACATTGTATTTAAAAAACAAAAATAAGTAATTATTTTATCAAATGGAAAGTCTTTGCAATATTCACAGAGTAGAATATAATTTGAAAGTCCCTATTATGCTGCAGGGTTTAGTTTGTCAAGTACCTTAAGAGAAATTAGTTTAGCAGATTAGTATAAGAATGTTCACTAAAGATTATCTAGTCTAGTGATCCGTGGCACTAGATCCAATATTCTTCTACAGAGCTAATGCCGCTGTCTTAGTTATTGTTTTGTTGCTGAATCAAGATACCCAGCGCCCACGAGTTAAAGGGGGAGAGGTTTACTGTAGCTCACAGTTTGTAGAGGTTGAGGTCGATAGTTGGCTGGTTCCAAGGCAGAGAGGCGTCGCAGCGAAGAGCTCGCGGCAGGGCAGGCAGGAAACAGAGAGGTCTTCTTTCTATTTTGAGTCCATCCAGGCGGCGAGCCTATTTTGTTGGGGCCCTCCACTCCTGGGGTGGTCTTTCTTCTTTAGTAAATTCACTATCCACACTCAGAACTATGCTAAACCAATCGGTGGGTTAATGCAGTATCACACACCCATGATCGAGTATCACACACCCATGATTCAAGCTCTCCTGAAAGCCCCACCTATGAGCACAGGAGCCTTTGTGGGGACATCTAGACATAAGCCATAACAATCTTATAATTCATTGTTTATTATACTAAATAAATTTTGTATAAAATGTAACATACCCATTGCCAATTCCAAACTACCTAAGGAATATACTATCGCGAACATTCAAATAAAAAAGTGATTTATAGCAGTTTGTGTTAACATATAAGTACTTGGAATGACAACACTTTAAAGGACGGACTGAAGTCCTTGGACCTGTGTATACAATCAGAAGCACAGACTAAATCAAGTACGCTCATAATGTCAACTCTAACACTGCCTTCGGTGATACGACTTCTGAAAGAAAGAGAAGATTGCATTATTAGTAGTATTATCTTTGTTTTCTTGTCTTCTGAGTTCTTTATTTTTCTTTTTTGTGCTTTGCCTTTGAGGACAAGAATCTTAAATGCTTACTATCACGGACGCAGTATGTAGTAAGACTATACCATTGCAGTCACTGCTGCTGCGTGACAAATTAATCTGCAGTTGATAGCATAGGACAACAATCTTGACTTTCAGAGTAAGGGCTCAATAAATTCTCTTCAATAAAGCCATGGCACAAGTCATCAAAATTATCTAAAACAACTGCTTTTGGCCTCGGGAAATTAAAGCCATACAACAAATTGACATGTGTTTACTCCAAGATATGCAGCCAAGAGAAGTGAAAACATGTGAAACCAAACTTCAGTATGTAAATTCTCGTGGGAGCCCTATTCATTGTAAAAGCCCCAAACTGGAAACAATTCAAAAGCTCATCAATTTGTGAAGGGCTAAATGAGTATAATGTATCTGTGCAACAGAATATTATGCAGCAATAAAAAGCAATGAACTACCGAGTAGAGCTCTTTAGTAGTAACCTATATTGAAAAAATAGTAACTAAATTTTTGGTACCAGGGATTGAACTCAGGTCCTTGCACTTGCAAGGCAGGGGCCAGAACCACTGAGCTAAATCCCTGGCCCATTAACTAAATTTTAATTTTGAAAATAAAGAGCAGATGTGTAATATAACCAGAATGACTCATTGGAAATTTCTTTTGTGTGGCTTTTTTAAACTTTCTAAAAAAGTTCCTGTAGGTTTGACCGAGTATTCAACTCTCATCAATGCCTTTTTATTCATTCATCATTTTTCTTCAAACATGACACCCCTTATTCTTTAAATACTTACCAAGATTTTTTTATCCAAATGATCTGTCCTGGAGAAGTGTTGAGTTAAACAGATGGGAAGGAGAAACAAAAGGATAAAATAAATCTAGATTACCTTCTTCAAATTGTGTTGCACAAGATCCAATCAAATATGTGAGTTTTCAAGAAGAAATGTCTTAAGTTTAAGCATTATGCAAACTTCATAATAGGAATTTTTTTATTTGGGATCAAAGGGTGTAACACCAGGACAGCATAAGGGTGAGACTAAAACCCTGAGCTTCCAAGTTTCAGTTCTGCCACTGATTCGTACCCTGCTCTTTGTTTGATCATAAAACATTTCCTCCGATGACAGAAGGAAGTGAAGCAATGACTATGTGCTTTCTACATACTGTCTTCAGTATTAACTAATGTCTTACAACCCTGGTTAAGTTGGAAATAATTCTCATCCTTAAGACTTTGGCAGAAAAGGAATAGGATAAAGGTAGGGAGGATTGAGGGGAGAGAAAAAGAAGGCAGAGAAGAGGGTGGATATGATCAAAACACAGTATATGGGTGTAGCAAAACCCATTAATTTGTACAAATGATAAATATCAACAATCACAATAAAAATCACATGGAGAAAAAAGAAACAACTCATCCTTGATGCAGTTTGTTTCCCTAATGGGGCAGTGCTTCGCTCCAGTTTAATACTGCAATGAGCAAACTGAGAGTGAAGAAAGTGATAAAGGAATCACTTTGGGGTGCGTGGAGTGTGTACCCCCATAAAAACCACATTATGGTAACACAGTTCATAGTCAGCCAAAAAAGGAATGAAAAGCAAGTGATTGCTTGGTGTTTTCTCTGTACCAGGCATTTTGTTCTTTGCTACCTATATCATGCTCTTAGATTTTGCAACAGTTTTTTTAAGGTAAATAGCATTATGTACATTTTATGGAAATTAAAATAATATCAAATTGCAAAATATCACATACCATACTAAATAAAATCTGGCATCTGGATCTAGTATGATGAATTTTAGAGTTTAGCTTTCAATTGAGAAGTTATATTCTTTCTCTCAGACCAACCCAGTATCCCCAAATCCTTCTGAATTAGTTTCTCACCCAGATCATACATTTTTTTCAGTCTTTCCCCTCATCCTTAGAAGGTATCTTCATAGGAAGGCAAGATAAAATGTGTAGAACCAAATTTTTTCTAAGATTGCTGAGATTGGGATAAGCATCTCTATTTACTTTGGTACCACAATCTATTTTGTAAAAGCTTCTCTAAAAATAGCCACTTGGGGCTGGAGATGTAGCTCAGCGGTTCGGTGGCCTGCCTTGCAAGCGCAATGGACCCGAGTTCAGTCCCCGGTACCAAAAAAAATAAATTAATTAATTAAAATAGTCACTTGGACTTTTTCATTCATATAATTGAGTAAGCCACATGTTACATCTTCAAATTAAAAATATATAACCTCTACAGTTTTTGTAGTAGCTTTAAACTCATTGTCAAAGAACTTTTCTCCCTATGACCTTGTGCACTAATATAGCACGTATTAAATAATAATGAATATAATTACAATATAAACCTTCAACCATCTGAGGCCAAGTTCTTACTATGTGAGACATTGACAGGGATTATATTTCAAATGAAAGAGGCCTGTTTTCTCAGATCATCCCAAGCCCCAAGCAAGGGTGTGTAGAGTGGGCTTTTAGCTTCCATAATGAAGATCAAACAGCACCTGCTTTTTTACCTGGCCCTTTACAGGTGTGCTATAACATTGCCACACTACTCTGCCACATTACTTATGGATGTCACCATCCCAATGAAGTAAGCTATATTTTTATTCATTCCCAAGTTTATCCGCCACTGAAGACTTACTGCCAACTTGATTTATCAACTTCCTTTGCTAGGTTTTAATATCAATAGAATGCTTCACTCTCTTTTATCCAGGGTTTTTCTGCACATAAAAGCAAGCTGTGTTACATAAAAACATATTCTCCTTGAACTGGAAGCTAGGTCAGCAGAGACTGAAGACGAGGCTTGTGAATTGAAAAAGACTACAATTCCAAGAAAGAAAGAAGTTCTGCCCTGAACCCTCTCAGCCGGTTACGTTACCTTAATTAAGTCATCAGATGTTTGAGATCTTCAGGCTCCTCCATATAATTGTAACTTATTTTCATGTGGTAAATTGTGTCTAGCAGAACGCTTTAAAAGGAATCGAGCACGGTGCAGAAAGTAGAATGCTTAGCATACTTTAGCCGAAGACCAGAGGAAGTTGGCATCTAGCGTCCTCTTCTTTCTCTCTCACTTTCCAGTCATTCCGCTTCGACAATAGCAGAGACAGCTCTTCGAGGGCAGCACCTCTTTTGGCTTCCGTTTCTGCTACAATCTCCCCGTGTCTTCATAATTCTTCAGCCTCTACTTTCACAGCTAGTCTTGTCTAAAGACGTGAACCTTGCAATAAGAACTCAGTTCTATATAGCCTCGAACAATAGTTTGACTTCTCGACACAGGGGTTTCCAAAGAGCTACTCGTTATCCTGAAGTTGGTGGGCATTATTTCACCTGCTTGTTTCGTATCTTTCTATAAGCAATATATAGAAATGCTCTACATGTTTTACAAATCACTTAATATGCTCAGTATCATTCTGGAACATTTTATCAATTTTTTCAGGTTTATCTATATCGATGTATGAATTAAAGTCTAACGATTTTAACTCTGATACACAATTGAATGAAAATGTCACTATTTTATCCATTTAACATTAATTTCAGATTTTAATATGTACTGTTAATGCTACAATAAATGTTTTATGCATATCTCATTTTTCATTGGAGTGAAGAATTATCTGCTAAATTCTAGAGTCACAGCTGAGGTCTGCAAGGTCTTTTCATGCTACTTCTGAATAACATCTTCATATATTCAAATTTTCTAATTCTATCTTTGGCTGTGTTTAATAGGGCGTTAATATTACCTCCTGAGTTTTTATTTTTGGTTATGCATTTTTTTCCAGAAAAGTTACTTGTTTGTTTTTTATATATTTTCTGTCACTTTATAGTACTTATTACACACAGATATTTTTAAAATTGTTTTAGAAGTTTTTAGGCATCTTGTGATTGAAAAATAAGTTTGTGCCACAACTTGACTGGATCACGGGATGCCTAGCTCATTAAAAGTTGCTCCATAGAGTGTTTGTAAGGCTCTTTCTCGATGGGATTAGCATTTAAATTAGTGCACGAAGTAAGGAGATGATCTCCTCAATACAAATAGCAATCGTCCAATCCATTGAGGGCCTAAATAGAACTAAAAGGTGAAAAAAGGTTGAATTAACTCCATCTGACTGTTTCAGCTAAGACATTGGTCTGGCCCATTTTTCTCGTTCTTTCAGTCAAGAATATATATGGCAGGGTCTTTAGCTCCCAAGCCGTTGAACTACCTCTCCAGGTTATTTTTTGTATTTCTTTGCTGTTTTCATTATTGATGATTGAACCCAGAAATTCACCCAGATTAGGCAAATGTACTACCACTGAGCAGTAGCTACCAGCTTCCTGATTCTCCAGCTTACAGACAAAAGATTACTGGGCACTCAGCCTCCCTAATTGCATGAGCTAATATTTTCTGATAAAATTATTTCT
>NW_022900922.1:3060867-3063020 GCF_012274545.1 Fukomys damarensis | reverse complement strand
ATATATATTCTCCTGGTACTGTTTCTCTTGAGAAGCCTGACTAATACAGCAAACACGGTTGTTTTATTATCTTTGTGAGTTGTTTCCAACACTTGACATCTTTATAGTCTATTTCAGTTTTCTGTTTTGTTTTATGTTCTTCCTCTGATGCTTCATTTCCATGGTCCCTACTCCTTTCCATATTTATTACTCTTTGACTATGTGCTTTCCTGGTCTTTGAAAAAGTATTGTGCAGATCTATGAGAACTATGATGAAAAGGAATGTTTTCTTCATTAGAAAGTAAATGTCTTCTACTTTTTGCATTACCTTTGGTAAAGTACCTACAGACCTTATCAGTCAGGAAGCAGCCTAAAAAGAATTCAATATTTTGTGCATTCAAGTAGTGCAAATTTGAGCTGAAAATGCACACAGTGTTAAGAATCATTAATCTTTCCTACTCTTCTGTTCAGTATAAACAGAAGTGAACAACTCCTTGTGATAGCTTGAAGTTGGGGCCAAAGGAAAGGTCTCTTTCTAACTCAGTTTTCTCTAAATTTGTGATTACGTAGGCCCCCAGTTTAATATAACAGTAGTATGCACCTAGATCTAGACTTTAACTTAGTTGCATACCATATGTAAAGTTCACCTGAAATAAATTCCGAGAGTATCACATTACATTAAGGGTGAGGCAACTTGACTGCTCTGTGTACTTACCTCTCTGGATGACTCTAGATTTTAACCTGATAATTTTTGACTACTAAGCTTTGGGAGAGCAATATTTTTAAAGTATTTCTATCCAATATTTTAAATTATTTTCAGTAGTTGGGTAAATCTAAAACATCTAATCTGCCATATATTAGGAAATAGATAGCCATCCATTACTTTTTAAAATTTTATCTACCATGTGTTTTATAGCCAGATGTTCAATTCGATACTTTTTCAGATCTGTCAATACTCAGGTCTTTTGTTTTTTGTGTTCTCAAACTTTATTTTATTTATTCAATAAGCTAAACAATGTTATTTTACATTCTATATGTTACAATTTCAATATACTGAAGTATTTGCAGATCTGATTGCTAATAATAATATTTCTACAGACATACCATCTTTTCTCAAATACTGAATAACTTTTCCAAATAAGAGTTAATTTCCTTGGAATTTTATCAGTAAGAGTAATTTGAGGATTCGTTATAATACATTTTACTGGAGAGCCTTGGTATTTGTTCTTTACAGGTGCTTTGGAATGCTTCCAACCTGACAGGACTGTAAATTAGATTTTCAGCATAGTTTTTAAAGAGTCACACAAGTAGTGTGAGTTCCATCCACAGCTCTAAGTACAGGCTTATAGTAAGTAAATGTCTCTGCTTTTGAAAGAGCAGATGTTGATACAAGAAGTTCTTCTCTTGTTATTCTGTGAACTTGGCACATATTGTAGGTGCTTGGGTAAGGAAAGGCTCTCTGATTTGGGCTCACACTGCCTGAGACATAGCTTATCAGAAACCGGCGCATCGTTTAAGTCTAAAGCCAACTCCGACACTGCCTTAAATCAGAGTTTTACATTCTCTTGATTGCTGATTATTTTTGTCTCTTTTCTATCTAGTCCATGTTCTATTGATTATTTTATAGTTTCATTTGTATATGTCCTATACCAAAAGATGCTTCTCTAACGTATGAGCGAGCCAGATTCTGCAGAACGGGATGTGTCATACTGTTTCAAGTCTTCCTGCCTAATGGCTTTCTTTGCTTCTGCCTGAGCATCCTTACCGCTCACTGTTGTATCCCCTCCACCGTCAGTCCTCTGTGCAGCAATCTTCTGCTCAGTGAATATTTAGTTAGGTAAATAATCAGAACTGTGAATAAGAAAAAAATGTGTTAGTTCTGTTTCCAAATCGAAATTCTGTATCTTAGTACATCGTGTATCTTAGCATTTTAGTACAAGAAAAATAAATTCCATGGTCAGTTTTTAATTTTCAATTGTATACATCCTACGCATTTATGAAACTAACAACTAAACTGAGGTTTTTTTAGTGTGACACCATATTTTATATTATTTATGTATCATTACATATGACCTTAAAATCTAACCTCACATATCATAAATACACATTTGCTTTTCATTATCTGTTATAACTTTTCAGTCTTCCTTTTTTTTTTTTTTTTTTTTTGTTCCCAG
>NW_022900922.1:3048594-3060820 GCF_012274545.1 Fukomys damarensis | reverse complement strand
TCTGGTACCAGGTATCGAACTCGGGCCCCTGCGCTTGCGAGGCAGGAGGCTAAACCACTGAGCTAAATCCCTGGCCCCATTCTTCCTTCTATCAACACGTTTATTAGGTAATATTGAGGAGTAGGTAATAGCAGTTTCCAAGACTTCAGTGGGTTTATAGTTATGAGCAGCTGAAAACTTGGGGTGATCCCCTAATTTAACACTACGAACCTCAGTCCAAGAGCAAAGTTTGCCATCGGAAACAATGTTCAATTGCTCTTAGACGTGTAGTTCATGCTCAGTGAAGCTGCAGGCGGTCAGCGGTGATGAGTTCAGAAACGAGGAGTACACAGAGGCCTACACTTTCTGTTCAGAAACCCGGAGGAACCGTGATTCCCGAGAGAAAGTGAAGAATGTAGAAAGCTCCCCTTGAAAAGTTAGGTACAATGTCTGATACAGAAACCTTTATGAAGTCATCAAAGCGGTTCTTCGGGGACTTTATTTTCACGAACTCATGAGAACCCTAAGGAAATCAGCACCATAGATACCCTTTTCAAAGGTCATGGAACTCCCAGTTTCAGGATATCCGACACTCACAGTCTGTACTCACTCAATATAAAATTCTTTGTTCAAGAAGTAGATTCAAGAGTGAACTCACTCAATATATTTATCGGAAAAATATGTAACCAGAATTATGTTCTAACTGAAGTACTCAAACGACAATTAGGTGAATGATTGATTTTGAAAGTTTATTATATTTCATCCTTCGTTAGACTATGGATCCTATATTGAGGGACATTTTTTTTTTAATAAAGAAAACAGGACTCTTTCTAGGGTCCATCTTTCACACAAATATGAATTACGCCTTTATAACTCATTAGTGAGAACACAGCTTGGTGACAGACTTGAGGAAATTTGTTCAAGGTCTGGTTTGTTGTTTCACTAAACCTTACTCTTTCAGACGGTTGTGTTTGTTTCTTGCTGATCCAAAAATAAAATAAAAGCTTCTACCCTCTTCTCTCTCCATCAGAAGAAAATAAAAAATGAGAACAGATTTTTGAAAACAAGGATAATTTAAGGCCGTGGTACTTGACTTTTCCTGCCTAAGTGAGAATTTCCTGCCGAGAGAGTTGACAAAGTGGGTTTGAGACGGCTTTCCTGTAATTAATTTTCTTTGTGTGTGAATTTAATACTGATGCAAAGGTGTTGCTCATTTGACAACCCCAAGGTTTAATGTCTAACCATCGAACGGGAAAGGAAGAACACGGCTTCCCAGAATTCCTCTTTAATTAGCTTCAATCCTCACTCTATGGTACTCACCCATTCATCTAAGACTGCTAATTGTTATCAATTGAATGATTTTCAGGATGAAATCAATACCTTGGAAGAATATAACTCATTTACTTTGCTTGTCGAACAGCTAGGTGACAAGAAATGTTCATACTTATTACTCCAGGCGAGATTTGAACTTGTAGTAAACAGAGGTGACATTATGTAGAGCAGAGAGCACTGAACTTGAAATAACAATGACTGTGTTCTTGTTCTACCTGATTGTGGATAAATTAAATTACCTGAAGGCTAAGAGACTTCATTTCTTCCATGATAAAATACAGATGAGGGCAAAGTCTTTTCCAATGCTAAATAAATTTTTAAAAATTGTGATTTCAAAGGCACTAATCAAATTGTGTGGCTTGCTGTGAAAGAGTGGGATTTAAACTATGTATTTTGGAATATCACAACCATTGTGCTAATCATCTTTCCACTTTAACTGTTTTGCAAAAAATAAGAACTTTGGAAATATCTGTACCTATTTTTTTTTTAATTCTACACTTCGCTTTTCCAGTGAAACTAAGATATTTGAGAATATAAAGGGTTTTAGATGGGTGAACATTGAGCAACTGGAGCTCTCAGGAAAGAATTTTAAAGATCTCAGAGGCATGCAGCCACGTTGTATAAACATATTTTGAACTATACCATCCTATGCATGATACTGGCGCCACAGTTGCATTAAGTGAAATTTTATCCAAAATTTGGGAAGGTGTCCTAAGTTGGTTTGTCTGCACTTCTGTTTTTTCTCAAAAACCTTAAGTAAAAAAAATGAAGTCAGTGCGGACAAATGGGTCCAGGGTGAAGAGAGTCCTAACTAGACTGAAACATTTTAATTGAAGTGAGCCTTGTCAGAGCAGTCACTCTGGCCTCAAAGTCACACTGAGGAAAAAACTCTTCAGGGTTACATTAAATTTTCTGGATGTTCATCCTTTTGAGCTTCTAGGAAATTTATTCTTCCTTCATTTTTTTTCTTCCTTTTTAAAATGAAAGGATGATAGGTAAAAGGAACAGGGCACAGTTGTATCTTTTACTCACTTCTAAAATCCGAAAGACTGTTTCTATGCCAGCCCATTATAGTAGTCATGAAAATGCATTTACTTATCTTTTATGCATGACTCCCCTACCCATCAACGAAAATAAAGTTTATATGTATTTTTCTGGAAATACCCAAAGTGGCCCTGGCTAAGCTTCAAATCTATTTTTCTGTATGCTGTGGCTTTAAGTTTTGCTTTCTGTACTTGGCAGAAGGAGATAACCGGAAAAAGTGCAACAATAACTGAACTTGGAAAAAAAGCCAAGGGCACCTGACTAAGCCAAATTATGATTTTTATTCAGTGCATTGTAAAACCCTCTGATGTACTATTAAGGTTTCTTCTTGTGGTCAGAATTCTTGCATTTTGAAATAATTGCTACAAATTGTTTGTTTTACTCAAATGGTAAGCAAGGAAAATGCACAGTTCCTATTTGCATTTTGTACCATGTGGAATAAAAGAACCCATCTTATTGTTCAGATTTACATCAGGGATACATAGTCTTCGGGTAGAAGAACAGACAGTACTGTATTAGCTAAGTTTGCATGACGTGGTGTCATATGAATTCTCACTATTACACTGATCTACTCCTAAGAGGCCCTGGAAAGCTAGCTCAGCCCTTTGTCATCTCGACTATGCAAATATTTCAACTAACTCAATCTTTCTTAGTGTTCATATGTGTGTAATTATTCTTTCTTATATTAAAAAAGAGAAATACAAGATATAAATCTATTTTTTACTCGTTTCAAAATTAATATTGCCATAAAGCCTACTAATATATATCCATGTTATTTTTAGGTCTCAATCCTAAAGGAAAAAAAAAATGTGTGTGTGTGTGTGTGTGTGTGTGTGTGTGTGTGTGTATGAATTGTTTATAACAAAGCAGTGAATGATCAAAATATGTGACCTCTTTCAGTTCTATGCCACATTAGGAAAGTGACTTCAAGCTAGTGGCCACACTGCTTTGGCCCTCACTTTCTTCATTAGTAGAATGAGGAATTGTTTCTCTGCTTAGTTACACAATGTTCAAAGAGAAAAAAGAAAACCATGCCAAGCTCACCTCCCCCTATATTCCCCTTCTCCAGAAAAATTCCAAGCAGGACTATTACTGGGCGATCTACTGAAAACACCTTATTACTTGTTTTTTCATTTTTTGTGCAGTTTTGCATTTGTTTGTTTTTGAGACAGGGTCTCACTTTGTATCTTAGGCCAGCCTTGAATTCACTATGCAGCCCAGGCTGGTCTCGAACCCACAGCGATCCTCCTGCCTCAGCCTCCCCTGAGTGCTGCGATCTCAGGCTTGTACCAGCACACCCAGCTACATTTATTATTTATATTTATTATTTATACTATAAATTTCAACTGATCATACTTCGCTATGAAGTATAGCTGAATTTTTGTGACATATTTAATATAGTTTCTCATGCAATCATAGATTTGTCAAAAAGAAATATATATATATTCTGCAAGAAATTTAGGAATAACTCAAAGTGGAAATTTAGAGTACATTCCACGTATAACTTTCCTTTTCAATATAACATTGATTCATTTTTCATTTTTTTAATTGAGTTTATTGGTACATTCTAGGTATACAGTACAGTTACATTCATTATTGAGAACTTGTACCTCTACATGACAGGTCTTGGTTCTCATTTTTTCGCCTTGTCCCTGCCCTCCCTTCACCTCCTCCTCCCCTCCCCCTTTACAAACACTTCATTTCCATTTCTTCATTTTCTCATATTTTTTTCTTTTCCCTTATTACCTTTCCCCTACCCTTCCCACTTTCCCTACACCTTTAGCCCTTTTCTTCCCATTTCACATTGTCAGTTATCTCATTAGGATCTTGTGTACTATTATAGTTTATTCACACCAGAGAGATTATTCAGTATTTACACGTGTAACTTATTTATTTCACTTAGAAGTTATTCCTTTTCCTGACAGACCACACACACTTAAATCACCCAGGTTTGCTGTCATTGTTTGCTATTCAATAGTGATCGAAGATGAGTAGACAAATAGAAGATCAAAGGATTATGTCGCAAATCCAGGGGAAAGAGGCAGTTAAGCTCAGTGAATTATAAAAATCTCAGATCGAGGAGAGATGAACTTCAGGGTAAATGTACAAGAGAGGTAGGGTTTTAGCTGGCTCTGAAAAGGTCAGTCTCAGTACAAGAGATGATGGGAAAACATTCCATGGGAAAAGCATGATGCTTTTCGTCAGTCACTATGGTGAATTTTGCATGTTGGCAAAACACGCTTGATAAAATGCTAGAGCAAGAAATGAATCTGTGTATTGAAGTAGCGAAATAATGATTTCTATTTTTTCTGTATTATTCTTTACTGCTATATTTATGCCATAAATTAATGCAAACTGAGAATGTCTTTTTTCACTTCCAGACTTTTTCTAAGAGTATACACCTTTTCTGTAAGAGTACACACCTTATCTGCTGTTTTTAGTCTTAAAAGCTTGGAACGGGTCAACTATTTCTAATCCCTGTTCAATAAAGAAATTGAAACAAAGAAAATGTTCAGAGAATCCTAAGAATAAGCATGCATAAGGTTGTACAAACCCACCCTATCTATGTAATAGCTCATTGCATTTTTTTTCTCTAGGGCTTCATACATAAAATGTTTTATTTTTGGAGTAGAAAATTATTTCCTAAAATTAAAATGTTCACATGTATTTGTTTTTACCAACTATAATAATCCAGTTTTAGTTTTATGTTCTTGTTCTTCAAGACTGATAAAAAGAAAGTCACTTTCTGACTATAGGATTTATTGAAAATTGTTTACATCCTTGCCTATTCCTTCTCATTGGAGCTCAGTAAGGACTGAGCAGGCTAAAATAATCATGGAACAAAAAAGAGAAAGAGAGAGAACTCATAATCTGTGGAGAGTTCTCAAATTGATATGACTTCAGCTGAAATGACTTCTGGGTCTCACAAGCCATGCAAAGTTGAGTTACACACTTGGCTGGAGAAAAAAAAAATAAAAAAAGAGCCACGATTATTGACAGTTTAACCAAGCTGAGCACTGATCCCCACCACACCCAAGTCTTTACTGGAACTATCAGACCATCTGGGATGGGAATATGTTTTACTAGATACTGTCTGAAAGTCTGGTTAGATAAGCTTCTGCAAATACTCTGTTGGTTTGTAAGCAAATGACTAAGCTGATCAAGCTTTTGCAGTCTGAGCTGCTCCTGGAGCTGTCTATCCCTGATATTTTAAAGCATGCATCTTAAAACTGAATAAGCACTCTGCTCAAAATACCCTCTTTCCCATTCTCTACTACAACATAAGCCTTAGCCCTCAGTTTGGAGGTCAAAGCACGAGGCTGTGTCACCATTTGTTCTCACACGTGTTCTCACTGCCGACCTAAGTAAGGGTCCCCTGCACGGGAAACCGGTGTTTCTGACCCTCTGACGCTGGAACCCAAATGAAAGCCATGAAGTTCTTAGCACCACTCCCAAAGTGCTCACTCCATGCCACACTTTTCACTCAAAGGACATTCTCCTGCAAGGAAGGCAAAAGAACTGCTGGCCTAATTTGTGTGCAAGTGTCGTTTGCTGCTTTACTCTGGGGAAGCATCTATTAGTAAACGGAAGGAGATGGGCGCACATCTCTCCCCTCTCCTAACAAAATTGTGTATTAAAATGGTTCTCTGACCTTACCTTCTCTTTGTGTGTGACACTTGCCCGCTCCAGAGGTCTTCTGACAGTTTCCAAAATTTCCAAAAAGCTTGTTACCAGCACTTAAATTCCTACAACCAACCCATTTGGAATGGCTGTGGACGCACCATGATTTCCAGCAGAGTTTGGTTGAAAAATTCACCGGAAACCACTGCTTACTCTGCAAAAAACAGCTTGACTACCTCATGTACTCTGTAACAAAAGGAACTACCACAAAAATGACCAATCATTTTAATCAAACCAAGAATCTATATTATTCCCGGGTGTGGTGGCACAAGCTATAATCCCAGCACTCTGGAGGCTGAGGCGGGAGGATCGCTGTGAGTCCGAGACCAGCCTGGTTTACATAGTGAGTTCCAGGTCAGTCTCAACTACACAGTGAGACCCTGTCTCAAAAAACACACAAAAGAAGAATCTATATTCTTGATTCCTTTCACCAAAAGATGAAACAAAGAAACACTGAATAAGAAAAGAACTGAGGGGGGTGTTCTCTCTTGGTGTTTGTTTGTTTGTTTGTTTTGTTTTGGCTTTTTGTGCCCAAAGTTCTGGAACTTCATAGACTGGCTTTTCCTGAAAGCCCATAGAGACACCAGAGAGAAAGTTCAACTCTACATTAGCCACCCATCTGAGGTTTGCCTCGCCATCGTGATGGAAAATGTAAAGGCACCTTCACTGTTAGTTTGGAGAAGGAAACATTCCAATCCAGTCAATGTGAAATGGCTGGTGTTCTGGGAAATGAACCCAGCACATTTTTCTCACTGTCATGAGCTGAGCAACCCTGATACGCCCTGGGAAAGGACAGCACATTACTCTGGGTAAATGAGAAGCACACAGGAAATAAAATTGCTAGGTTTTGCTTGGAATTGAAAATTGTTGAAGGTTGAAGACTTTAATGTAGGAAGTTTATCAACAGCAGCAGAATCGGTGGCTTTATCAGACCCACAGCAAAGTCTGCAAAAGGCACTTCCTGCTGATGAAATTATAGGGCTAGAGATTGGGGTCCAGATTTTATACTCAGGAAGCCCTTGAAAACTCATTTGCTGCGGGTGTACTGAAGAAACGAATAGGTTAGACATTAACCCCTGAAATATTTGAAGTACCTGCCCTAAATATAACATCGACTGTATTCAAAGAGCAGAACATCCTTCAATTTTATAACAAACTATGGGTTACTTCATTTTGTACTAAGGTCATCTGACACAGGTTCTGAAGCAGCACTTTGCATGGGGTACACCCCTAATATAAGCTTGAACGATTCCCAGTTAAGGAAACGGGAATAGGTAACGATAGGCAAAACTGAGGTTAGCTCATATTGTTCCTACATACATTGGTTACTTGTTAATATAAACTCACGTAATCTCCATACTGATGCATCATTCAAACTGTTTTGAAAATATTAACCTTTTGAAAGGAACATATTACAAATAATTGAGACTCCGATGTGTATCCCCTGGGAGATTAGTTTGAATTTTCCATTTTTGGTCTATTCTTGCAAAGATATCAAATATTTATTGAGCAAAATGGATATAAAATAAAATGAGCAGAATAGCTTTCAAGGATGCATTAAACTCAAGAGATTCCATTTTTGTAGGTATCAGATATTTCTGGTCTATATGAAGTTTTAAGAAAACATGTAATTGAGCACATTTCCCATCGTTCCTGTCAAAATCAGGAAGGGTCCTGCCCTCAAAAACATTAGAATTCTCTACTGGAGACACAGAAGTAAAACAATGATCATAATAGAGTATGATTAATTTCTATTAAAAATATGCCCATAATGTTGAGGAAGTTTAAAGGAATTGCTAGAAAAAGGACACTATCTTGTTGAAGAAGATCCAAAAAGAGATAGATCGTATAGGAATCACAGTGGGAGAGGAGTTTATTCCAAGCAAAGGGAGAACATGGAAAACTTGACATTCAAAGCTATGAAAAGGTCAGAGAGGCTGAAGGAGATCGGGCGTGGAGATATAATGAGAGATTTTGCCATAAAGGAAAGCTGAAGCCAGAACATTAGATCCAAACCTTACACTAAAATCAGTTAACAAATAAAGAATTTAAAGTGAAACATATACATTGATTAGAAATTTTGACTAGAAACAATATAGGTGACAAATTGTTAGGAATCAAGTTATTCTGTGATATGGCCGTTAGAAGACCAAATAAAATAATAAAAAGACAAAAAAATTGTGTAAGAACTCAACAGGAAATCCTACGTATGGTACTAAGTACAACAGCTTTCACTTAGGAAACGTTCCATAAATAAATCTTGATTACTGTTAGCTTTGGTGAATAGTATTTTGCTTGGGGAAAATTCATTAAAAATAAAAAAGAAACAAAGCTCTCTATGTTCACAGCATGAAATATACCACTGAGAAATATTGGATTACCGAGAAATTAAAAGTCCTACCTGAAACTATCTTCACTTACATTTGGAAGAAATCACAGTGTAGGAAAAAAAGAAATTCTTAGACGTATTATCTGAATTCATGAAATATAAGGCTAGAACCTTTAATCAAGGAGTATAAGCATCTCACATGCCATGAATAAATAATAAAACAATTCAGTCTAAGAGAAAAACACCGACAAAATTAAATTTAAGGAATTTAAAACTATACTCAAGTTATTTTTCCCCAAACACTGGTATACATTTAATTTATTTTTATTTGATATTTAGTGACAAATTGAAGCCATGAATTCATAATATAGGTAATGAAAAACAGTGTTCTATTTTATTTTCACCATTTAAATGTAAAGAATTACACTAAGCAGATGCATCTATATAAAATGCTATTATCTTCTACTTATGAAAATTTAGAGAACAAATCTCACAAATATGAATAACTTCTGTTGTATTCAAAATAATTTAGTTGAGCAACTAACATTCTTGTTCTTAATAGCTAGGTTATGATTATTACATTATATATGGCATGTACAATAATTTTGATTTTTACATCTGTGATGTTTGCATAACCAAAACGTGCAAACAGATATGAGCACTTTTCTTAACAGCAAAAGTCAACAGATGCAATGGAGCACTAAAGCTAAAAGAAAAGCTGCTCTATGGGAAATTTGATATGGTAGGGATTGCACTGATTAAATGTACATGGAAGATCCCTGTGGAAGGAGATTTATTTGTGCCTTCCCAGGATCACTTCTTTACAGTAGCTTGCAGTACATTTGCCAAAGCCTACATCACCCTAATGCAGTTCTACTCCCTTCTTATATATGAGTTTTCAAAATGATTTTCCAACAGGGCCTATTATCCCTGCTTCACATGCACACTTAATGATGCCTACACACAAGAATAAACATGAGGTACTTTCCCTAAGTTGCACGCTTTATCAAGCTGTCCAGCGAACCCCGAAATGTTAACGCCTCTTTTGCGCCGTAAGCATTAACCCAGCTGTTTTCCTGTTCTTGGGAGCATCTGAAAATCAAGTGAATAAAGCTTTTTACGGGCAGGAATCCAGAATCACGCAGAAGCTGCCATTCTCCACTTTTCCATTCTCCACTTCAATTTTAGGAGCTGTCAGAGGCTCCCCTGAGCCTCTGCGAAATACTGAAGATGCCTTTTGTGACCCATAAGCCGCTTGCTCGTTGCACGAAGCACCTCATCTTGGGAATAAAAACTCACTGGAGGAAGGGAAACTTCAGAAATCTCTTCTCTGCGCAGTCAGGTGGAGGGTGGGAGCCTAGCCACACAGGCATTGCCAAAACATAAATGGACCTGGGACACTTCTCAAGCCCAAACACCTGGGGAAAAGGCAGTTGCACTTGGTCAAAATGATTGACGTTTTGAGGATAGCTGAGGGCTTAGAAACATTTTTCCATTTTCAACTTGTGGGAATCAACTCTCCATTTACTTACTGCTGGTAGAAAAGCAGAATTTAACATTGTCACTTTTTTTTTTTTTTACTATTTATTTTACTAACTGAAGAAGATAGAGAACCATGCAAAACTTTATTCAAACAGAGTCAAAGGCTCTGAACAGATCAGAGTGTGAAAATGTTAAAAATCTATAACTTACTTGATTAACCAGGAATTCAGCAGGAATGAGTTTAATTCTCGTTTTACCTTATGATTTACAAGAAGAGCAAAGTTCACAATTGAACAAATAATTACTAAGTCATATGTTGAAAAGAATGTTTACTAAGTGACTATAGTACAAAGTGGATGGGAAAGAATACTTCCATGTGATGAAAACGAATACGTGTAATGCTTTTGCTGCTGCTGCAGCCTCCCCTGTCTCCTCTGTTGCACAGTTTTTCTCTGTCCCTTCAACACCACACCATATAATGCTGCCATTTAACATAAGCAGATGTATGAAAGAGCCATAAATTCTTCTCCTTTGAATGGAAACAGTCCATTTCTACTCAGATTATGAGTTCTAATACGTTAAAATCGACGTAAAAAATTTCATAGATAAAAGAACACCTACTTTCTGTGGTGTGCCTTTGCATTATAAAGACTGAAAAAGGCAACTATAATTCTTATTCACATATATCACCTGTTAGGATTTTCCCATGACCTATATTTTCTTGTGAAAAGGGACAGGACACTGGCTATGAAGTTCTGTGGCCCTGCTCAGAGGCACACTTTAATTTTCAAAAAAGAAAAGTATAAAATAAGGAAAAGAGAAATTGCTGTGCAGTGATATAAAAGTAATTTTTTCTCCTTCCTGGAAACAGCCGGTTTTAGAGCTATCCGGTTTCCCCTGCTAAAGTTGATGAAGGCACTATCGCCTCAACCAGAAAAGGAGGTGAAATTCTTTCCAATGGCTTTGCTGCCTTGGACGCCAACCAGTAGAGCAAGAAGTACATTAAATTTGATTCCTGACAGATAAGCAAAGAAGGAACAACTCTGCAAATGTGCTGATTTTAAAATGCAGTTATTTACAGAAAGATATAGTCAGATATTAGGGATTAAAACATGCTTGTTTATTTAGCAAGTTTTGGGAGAAAAGGATTTTTGCCATATACCTTTGTTAGAATAATCCAAGCTTATTTTCTTTCAAGATCCAATTTCTTAGTTCTAATAAAGAAGAATTTTATTTTACCAGTTTTGGCTTTAGCTCTGAAAATACGTATGCGTTAAGTCACAATAAAGTGGTGGCAGTGTTGTTCCTTAGGTGCACCTAATTTAAATAAAAATCACTGGTAAAGAATTTTGGTTTAAAGCATGGCTTAATTTAGAAATACACAATACCAAAATACTCAGGTGTGAAAACAATTCCAGCTGCCTAAATCATTTTGCCAGTGTGCATCAAGATCGGCATTTGAAAATGTCTGGGTCATATAATTTTTGACATATCTGTTACCCGGTAAGTATAGTTTGTTGAGAGGTTAAAAAATATTGATCATAGCCAGGAGTGGTGGCACATACCCACAACCCCAGCAAGCAGGAGGCTGAGACAGAAGGATCGCTGTGAGTTAGAGGCCAGCCTGGGCTACACAGTGAGTTCCAGGTCAGTCTAAACTACATAATGAGACCCTGTCTCAAAAAACACAAAAAAAAATTTTGATCATCATTAATATTTTTATTACTTAGTATCATGCTTATCAAGTCCCATCTTTCACTTGCACACAAAATCATTTCATTTATATTTATTAAAACTTACTTTAGCTCTGAAATTGTAAGGCTGAATAATTTGTAAAATTAATTGAAGAAGTTGCACAATTATAAGCGTCAGCTCTCACATTGTATGGGCCAGGTAATTTAACAGAACAAGCAAAGATGATCTCTTCGAAATTTTTTAGCAAAGTGGAAGCATCTTCAAAACCATTTCAGAAATTGACCTTGGCTTTCTGTAACTCTCTTTCCACCATCAGCACTGGTAAAATATTATACGATGTTGAAATATTAGCATCAGTATTAACTGTTAAATTCTGCGTCCTGTCACACACACACACACACACACACACACACACACAGAGTTTCATTCAAAAGTTTCAAGAGTAATGAGAAACTGATGAAAGGCTTGCCCAGCAGTAGTCACATCTCTCAGAAAAATGCACCTAATGGAACTATCCTGGAATATCTGAAAAAGTAAAATAGTGATTAGCAGTAATCACTTTCTGCTTATATATTTCCATAAGCTGATATCCAGCTTGGTGCCTCTCGGGACTCTTCTGTTGAAATAGTTGAATTCTGTTCCGTTACCTATTCAACTAGTGTAAATCAGCATTTCTCTCTCCCT
>NW_022900922.1:3046770-3048087 GCF_012274545.1 Fukomys damarensis | reverse complement strand
CCTCTCCCTCTCCCTCTCTGCTTGCTTCATTTTTGCAGAACCAGGGACTGAACTCAGGACCTTGCACTTCCCAGGGAGGCACTGGTGCCGCTGAGTTAAACTCTGGCTCCTTTCTTCTTTTATTGAAATTAATTTCTTTTCTTTTGCTTTTGAGCCTATCTCAGGCTGCACGACTACAGCACTGTGTGAGGGTTAGGTATGTTTACGTCATGTTCGCTGTGCCCCTCGCTTGCTACCTTCTCTGTGCCAGCTTTCGGCAGTAGGTTCGCCAATGTGTGGAGGACACGATCTCAATGTACAGGGCGCTCTCCTACCTTTTGTGTTATATATGCAAAGTTAAACGTGTACAGATGAAAAACTGTTTTTCATAACTTAGCAGCTTTGGATCAATTGCAACAAAATCTCATCTCCTCATTCCTGGACATTTGCTTAGGAGCCAACTGAGGTAAGGAAGGGTAACCTTTCAGGTTGATACATTTCTGTCAAAGCAAATATTCTGTAGAGTTTCTGCCAGGTAAACAGAGCTGCTACTAAAACAAAAGAACAAACAAAAAATAAACAAAAAAACAAAAGAAAACTCTACAGACATTTAACAGTTGAAAATTTTCCATTAGATATTTAATTTCCCTAAATTGATATTTGGGGAGTATTTTACATATCCCTCCTCCAGGTAATTTACTTATTATGTACACTGAGGGCAAATTTCATACTTTAAAATTATGTGCAGACCCTATTTTGTGGACACGTTAGATTTTTAGCTAATTCCTCAAGGCATGGTTTATGTGAGACCTAATGACCCCATATGGCATAAATTATATTCAATGAAATAAATAAAAAGTGAGGTCATTTTAATGAATATATTACATATTTTTGTGAACTTTTGAAAATATATGAATTTTTTACTATAAATAATATATTAAATTTCTTAAATGTGTCCTTTTCTAACAAATTACTATTGATTTTTATGAAGTAAGTGGTTTCTTTTTCTTTAAAGCTATTGTGGAAAAATTTTGTATTTTAGTAATTGTTTATTGTTTTGGTTTTCTTTTGTCAATGGATAATAGATATATTTAATGGATGAACTTGCAAAGGAAAAATGCTAGAACTGAGAAATTAAGTTTTCATGTCCCAAAAGATAAATTCTATTAGAAATTACCAGTCATTTCACTAGTCTATCCAGTGAGGATACCTGTTTTTATATTTTAAAAATTCAGTAATACGTTTTGTCCTGCATTTACAACAGGGCCACAAGGATTCATGAACACACAGTGCAGGGACATGGCAACAGAATTACAACATCTTACTGTCCTGGCAACG
>NW_022900922.1:3019861-3046547 GCF_012274545.1 Fukomys damarensis | reverse complement strand
GGGGGAGGGGAGGACATGGTGAGCTGTTGCAGTAGGTAACAGTGGGACCCTGGGAGTGTCATATTCTCCTCTGGTGGCCAGCTGGTGGAATGAACTATCAGCAACGATGCTTTATTTGACTAAAATCAAAGTGCTCTGGACTCCCACTGAGCCCCCACCGTCCTGGCCCCCACTCTGATTAGTTTTTTATGGTGGTTACCTACCGAGGTCCAGTTGTCTAGCTGGGTTTGAGCTCACAGTCTCTGTACAAGATGTTATTTCAGGACCTGATCAACCCTAACAGTCCAGCATTTTAAATACACCAAGCTAATTTCCAAGCCACAGTTTTAACCCTAAATAATTTTGTGAGAAAAAAAACTACAGAAAAGGAAAACACGGGATACGTAACACTTTAAACTTTTATTTCTACTATTAGGAAAGCAAAGGACTCTATGTGCAGTCAAAATGAGCTATATAAACAAGGGAAATTGTTGCTAAAAAAAAAATTCCACTCTCTGCGGTTGTGAATATGTTTGCTAATTTGCAATGCAGCAAGTATTTTAAATATCAGCTTTTGGGGAAAACAAAAGTATACTCTAAGCTTAGTCCAGTAAGTATGTTGCCAATGACTAGAGAAATGGTAGTGATGACTGATATCAGTTCCTCATGAAGCGATGATCAAGATCTTCCATCTCAACTTACACTGAATTTCACTAGGAATGAATTACCTTTCAAATAAACAACTTATGTAAACAGAAATCTGAATATGGGTCAAGAGTATAGCAAAAAAAAAATCAAAATAAAATCATTCACAGTAATGTTGCAACAGAGGAGGAAGGTGAATGTTAGGATATAAACTTGTTTTAAAAACAGTGCACTTCATCTTCAGTGAATGCTGACAAAATAGTTTCAAAATTGCTTCAAATGAAGACATGTTGGGCAGGAATTTAACTAGGAGTTTCCTGACCTGATGTTAGCTCCTCTCTGACCTCATAGTTAAATGGTTAAAGCCAAAAGAAAGGAACTTAAATCTTACAGGCTTATGGGGCCATTCCAGCTCTGTTCACTTTTGTTAGTTTTAATTAATATGATAAAGTTAAGTAATATATTTTTCATTAAGCTTTGGTATGTTTTAGGTGTACAATACAGTTACATTCATCACTGGAATCTTGCACCTTTACATGACTTATCTGGGTTCTTATTTTTCCCCTTTCCCAGCCCACCCTTCACCCACTCCAACCTCTTCACAAAGATGTTATTTCCATATTTTTCCTTTTCTCATATTTTATCTTTTCCCTGATTCCCTTTCCCCTACTCCTTTAGCCCTTTTCTTCCTATTATGCCATATCAATTATACATTTTGACCCTGTTTACACTTTTAGTTTTTCACACCAGGGAAACTATTTGGTATTTACGCATGTGCATCTTATTAATTTCACTTAAGTAATATATTGAAAAGCCATTGCAATATTTTGAAATGTTACCTTAGAAAACTTCAAACATGCTTTTCAGTTCTAAATTTTTTGTATGCTATTTTTAGTTGATTTAAAGTGTAACAGAATTGGTCAACTCATGAAGATAGAGCCACAATTTGAGAATTTCATAAACGGAGGTTTTTCCAAAATTCAAATGAAAATTTCCAGTTGCACACCAACTATGTATTCTTATAAGTTAAAGACTCAAGTAAAATCAGGGGGAAATCGAGGGAAAATACAAAATACACAGCATTTTGTTCATTTGCTTCTATAAGAATTGCCAGGATAATGAAACGCTTAACATCAAGTTTGTCAAAGCATGGATTAATCAAAAGCAAGCAATACTGGCTGTATTTGATATGTAAAGAAGAAAGAAAATGTTTTGCTCACAATAATACCTATTGCATCTGGAACTCTATAAATTGTTCAACAACATTCTCACGCATTTCGACTGACAGTTCAAACAATATTAGGATTCAAGAGAAAAAATTCAACCTTCTATTTGCTAATCTGCAATCATTCAATTTCATTTTTAAGAAAAGATTTTTCAGCAATTTTGTCTAAAACAACATGAAATCAAAATTACTACCTGAGAAACTATTTTCTTTAAAGTGTATTTGTATTATTCTAAATTCCCTTTACCTTTATTTTTTAAAAGAATCAGGTGTATCTTACCACATGGAACTCAAGACCGTCTCAAGGTTTCCTTAATCTTTTTCATTTGCATTTCAAAACTTCTCCATCTCAAAAGAAAATAAGTAAACACAGCTTGTTTATACCTTCCTGCTGTTTTCAATTTCAGTGTATCAAGTCACACACACACACAAAATCATCAATGTTAGCATTCACATTTGTGGCTAAGGACCTCAGGCTGTCTGCCCACACACACTGACATTCGGAAGGCCTGAAACCAATCTTTAATACATGAACTCTGCCATCAGGGCCAGGTCTACAGAACTAAGCAGATGAAGCCCAAGATATCGGTCGCCCTAGTTTCAGAATGGCCACAATTTGTATATAAATCATTCTCAGAGAGCCCTGCCAACTAGAGAGGAACCCCAGGTGGTCACAATGCTGCAGGTAATAGCACCATGGCACAAAGGAAGAACAGCTCCATGTGAACTACAGCTACCGTCTGCCAAAATCCACTTACTTCTCTACTATAGCCTGCAGTTCTGTGCTGTATGTTGATGAGGCATTTATAAATTTTAAAGACAGTATAAATGTTAATCTTAAATTTTAATACACAGTCAAGAAAACCATAGACGCAACCATAGCCTTCCCAGCAATTTCTAAGGTTGATAAAATGAGTGACAGATAAAAATCTATTCTACTCTACAGTACCTTCTCTGTTCTAGTATATTTTACAAATACATTTCAAATATATCACCTCAAGTAACCCTTTGAACTGTTCTCAAGGGGGGCATGATTCTTAGCCCTGGTTTAGAGACAGAAAAACTGAGGCAGGCGGTTGATTCTCTCCATAGAACAGGGGTCAAATCAAGCCAGATGTCCCGATGACCAAGCTTTTTCCACAGCACAGTATTGTTTTCCGGTGTGGCCCACTTCAACAATGAGAATAAACGAATAAGAGATCACATAAACCCAACTCTAAAATGTCAAAAAATTCTTCTTAGTTGATGTATTATGTGTTGGAATATATAGGCAACTATGCCTCTCTCTCTCTGTTCTCAATTTTCCAAGCTGAGCAGAACTCAGTCTCTCAAATTCATTTGTAGAATTCTTGACAGGTCTGAAGGGTGTGTATCTTCTGTGTATATTTGTTTTCACTGAGGTGTTGCTTCTTCCATGTTAGTGTTTCCAGAGCGGACACCACAGAGCTCTACCCATCAACGGTACTTCAGGGAGTACAGTGGAAGATCATCCGTGAGGAGCTCAGCAGAGGGACCTTTGAACACTCCTCCCATTCTTCCTTAATATCCTGAGGTCTACACATATTAAATCCTTTTAAAAATGAGACTGGGTAAAGGGAAGGAAGGAGGAAGAGAGGATGAGATAGACGAAAGATAAAAGGCTGGCAAAAGTACGCTGTCCTAGACTATGGAGTTTGTAATAGAAACACAGAATTTGAGTTTGGAGTCAGGGTGCTTTAGTCCTATGTCTTCCTGTCCTGAGAGATGCAGAGTTAGAAAGCACGATGAAAATATATTTACAATGGTTGTCATAACATGCACTGGGTAAAGGTGTAGGGGAAGCGGGAAGGGTAGGAGGAAGGAAATAAGGGAAAAGAAAAAATATGAGAAAATGAAAAAATGGAAACAAAGTGTTTGTAAATGGGGAGGGGAGGAGGGGTGAAGGGAGGGCAGGGACAAGGGGAAAAACGAGAAGCAAGACCTGTCATGTAAAGGCACAAGATCCCAACGATGAATGTAACTGAATACCTAGAATGTACCAAAAACTCAATTAAAAAAAAAACATGCCCTGGGAAGACTTGTCTGGCATCCTAGGATAAAGGTGAGCTCTGAATGTCTTAAAAGGACACCAAATAAATTTGTCCTCTGTAGATGAACTGTTACAGCCAAAGGAAAAATCTGTGTAGTACTGTAAACATATCCATCTCCTTGGGAACCTTCCAAAGCTTGGTGTAATGCACAATTTACATTCTGCTAATATAGCAAGTGTAATGATTTCTATAACACAGTTACAGCAAAAGCTTTCATAAAATTTTAATCATCTGCAAAATATTATCATTTTAAAAATATTTGTCCTTTTCAGATTTTATATCATTTGTTTATTGTTCTTGTCTAACTATGTGGTGAAGATCAATATTATCATGAAGCATATTTTTTCTATTTTTTTGTTTTGGGGAGCAACACTCGCATATGCCATTTGTAAAAGTAAAAACAGGTTTTTCTAGTTGAATTTGTCAATTTCTTTATCATGAAAGAATGTTGATTTTTATGAAATTCTGTCTCTGCATTTGATCTTTCTCTTTATGAAAATCAGAGGATTGGAAAGCATTAATTTCTAATCATCAAATATGCAGTAGATCAAACATAATAGAAGTCGCAGTCAGGTCAGGTGATTCAGTTTCTGGCGTCCTCTTCCCCACATCGGCGACAATCTGACAGTGACCCCCAACCTTCCAAGTGGACTTTGGTGGTCAGTCTGGTGCTGGCTCTCACTGTGTAAGCCACAGAACACAGAGAATCACACATGTGAGGTTTTGTAGGTCAGGCTTTCAGTTATCTTGAATAAAACTCAGTCACATAGGAAATATACTCTAGTTTTGTGCCAGGAAGAACAAATTTGAAAAGAAACAACCACCATTCTATGTAAAGTGTTTACATCAGCATCTTTTCTAATTTTCAACCAACCTTTGACTGACCTATGGACCCAAATATTTATTCATTTAATAATTAATATTTATTTGACTGGCAAATTATTTATTAGGTTTTTATAAGATTGAAATTGTTTTGCTGGGAATATGGCTCAATGGCATCGTACCTGCCTCACAAGGGCAAGGTTGTGAGTTCGATTCCCAGTACCAAAACAAAAAAATGACAAAAAAAAAAAAAAGATTGAGATTGTTCTAAACTCACCAAGACATAACCATCATTGCTACTTAGTCAATGTGCAGGTTTATTCATATGTGTACATGTATATTTCTATATTTTTATGAGTTAATTTAGGATCTTTGCCTGAAAATTAGACACACAAATCTAGTACACACATACAGGCTTGTTGGGAATATTTTCTATTGTCTTACTTTATTGTGTAGAATATTTACACTGAGTATATAGACTGAGGTTAACTGTTATTTATTTTATTATTTTAAAGATATTCACTCTACCTGTCTTCAATAATGTAAGTTCAGATATCAGCTGTCAGTATATACCTTCCTTGAAGGTAATATATAACTTCTTCTTTTGGTTTAAGATAATTTTTTATGTTTGGTTTTTAGCATGTATTTTGAAGCTTTGTTATCAAAACTATGCATATTTAGGATGATGGTATCTTCTTCACTAAAGAAAGGAATATTGTTAGGCATAATATGACATACAGGTATTTCTTAGCAAGATCACAGCGACTTTACTAACAGAGATCCAGATTTTTATGACTTGCTTTTGCACAGAATACTTTTGTTTCTATCTTTTTCTTTTAATTTTTCATTGCCTTTTGTGCAGGTTTTGTTACTGTTAGCCTGTATATTATTGATTCTTACTCTTTCTTTTTTCCAATCTGATGTTTTTTGTCTATGGTTAGAAAGGCCTGGACCATCATATGCAAGTATAATTACAGATATTTTGTACTAAAGTCTGAATTTTGTAATTTTTTTCTAATTGTCCAATCTAGTCTGCACTCTTTATTGGCTTTTTTAGTTGAATCCTTTTGGTATTTTATCTACTATAATAGGCTGAATAATGACAGCCCTAAGACGATCACTTGCTAGTTCTCAGAACCTGATAGTGTGTTATGTAGCATAATAAAAAGGATTCAGCAGATGCAACTAAATTAACGAATTAAGATGGGACGATTTTCAGGAATTACCCGTGTCAGTCCAATGTGATCACAAAGTTTCTTGAAAGAGGGAGACTGGACGATCAGAGTCAGCAGAGGCAGATGTGGTCATGGAAGAAAGATGCGGGAGCCATGCAGCAGAAGCCACCAGGCAGTGAGTCCCTAAAAGCTGAAGAATTAAGGAAACAGTTTCTCCTCTCCCCTCAGCCTCCCTCAAATGAATCAGCCCTGCTAAAACCTTGACTTCATCCAAATGATGTTGATTTGGGGGCTCTGCTTGCCCACAATATTAGAAGCCAAAATTTGTGTTGATTGAAGCCAATAAGTTTGTGGTAATTTGCTACAGAATTAATGAAGATATTGATGCAGCTTTGGCAGCTGGCAGTGGAGTTTGACTGTACCTAATACACACCAATAAACCTATATTCACTGATAAACCTATATACACCGATAAACCTATATAAGCCTATAAACCTGGTCATGGTTTTGAAGCTGTATAGTTGATTGCAAGAAGTTTGAAGCTCATAATAGGATGCCTAGATCGCTTTAAAGAAGTTGTTGGTAGAAATGTGGTTGTTAAGCAGTCCAGTAAGGATCAGACAGAAGTGAGGAGCAGACCTGGGGAGAGTCCGTATTAACTCTGAGTACATGCAATCATCACAGACTTCTGGTAGAAGTCTTGTTATAAAAAGCACTCTTGAGGGCTCCGAAGAAAACAAATAATTTTCCAGGAGCACCAGTCATGGAAATTGAAGGAAAGAGGCTCCTTGTTAGAGAGGGTCAGGAAAATGGGTTGGGTTGTGTCCCGTGTTTATGTGGAAATATTCCTAAACAGTGGACCCTGATACTTCGCTGGGGAAATTTGTAGCATACTGTTGAAGGTAGGTCCTGCTTTCTTTCAGCTACTACAATGTTGGGGAAAAGGGTCAGTGGAGGAAGGAAACAAAGCAAAAATGCGCAGGATTTGAAGAATAGGGAAATTCAAAGACATAGGTTATTAGGAGGTTTAAAGTCAAAAACACATACTCTGGACAGAAAGCAAAGAGAATGGCTAGGCAGCTCTTGCTAATGCCTTGAAAGCCTCAAAAGTCAAAATATTTAATCACATGGAACATGAATTGGCCATTATTTCATGCAGTCGACCTCAGCAACCGCCAAAAGTAAAGCTATGCAGGAACTATCAGTTGAGGAGACTCTCTTCTAATTCAGTGAACTTTTGTTATAAATACAAGACATCCACAAAATTTTCAAAATGCACATTAATACATACCTGGCCAACCTGGACTATAAAGGACAGAGAGAAGATAAAATTTTAAAAGGGACGTCAGAAATTCTACAGGCAGAAAAAGGGCCAGTAGAATTATTCAAATTCAAACACACGATATCCATCAGAAGGTAGGAAAGGCAGAGCTGCAGACCTAGAGGGCAGATCCTCAGACTACGGAGGACCACTCCCAAGCCTGATGGTTTTCATCCAGTTGGACTTCAAAGCTTCTCAGATTTAAGGACTCCCCTTGTTTTCTTTGTTTTCCTCCTTTTCTTGAATGGAATGTCTTCAAGTATGTATTTCCAAACATTGCATTTTGGAGTCAAAGAACTTATTTTCTAGTTAAACAGGTACCCAAATGGAGAGGAGTATTTCCCCTACACAGGTCATACCCAAAGTCTCACCTTTCAGTTACCTGTGTCCAACCGAAGCCCTCTTGCTCTCTTTAATGTTATAATAACAAACACACATAAAAAGACATTTTTTTACTTATATGCATTAACTGTACCATTACAATGGGCTGAGTTTTTAAGGACATGAGGATAGTCATTTTATCTGTTTTCTTCCTATGTAAAAATTTGTCTAAGTACAAATTTAATCTGTATCTTTATCTTCCTTCCAAAGCATTGATGCTCACAATAACTCTCATGTCCTTCACTTCTTATTAATATTGCATACTTTATCACTGTCTTCTGTATTGTCTTTATTCTTCAGGCCATTAGTATTGTTGTTTTGAAGTCAATATTTTTTTCTAGATTCTCCTGCAATTTACTCTTCATTCCTTTGGGTGTGACAGACTTTCTATTTGGAATCGCTATGCTGTTTGTAGTAAGCTGAAAGTTTCTTTACTTGGCTTTCTGGTGGCAAAACTTTTAGTTTTTATTTGCATTAAAAGTTTCAGCTTTTCATTTTTCTTAAAATATATTCTACATTTTCAGTTGTTTGATCTGAAAACATTGCATATTGTTTCCTTTTTTTTTTTTTTTTTTTTTTTTTTTTTTTAGACAAGGTCTCACTATGTAGTTGAGACTGACTTGGAACTCACAATGTAGCCCAGGCTGGTCTCGAACTCACGGTGATCCTCCTGCCTCAGCCTTCTGAGTGCTGGGATTCCAGGCGTGCACCACAGGGCCTGGCTCATACCGAATTTCTCTACATCTGTCTTTCTGTGCTTCTTTTGAGAAGTCAAACTTTATTGCCATTGTCACTTCTCTCGAGTTAATCTACTTTTTGTCTCTAGATGTTTTCAGCCCCGCCTCCTCACCCCTTCTTCAGTACTTGGGATTTCATTTTAATGAGCCTGAGTGTTTCTTGGGTTTGTTTTTGCTTTAATTTACTTTAGGATTCAACAGTACCTTTGTCCCAGTGCCCTACAAAAAAAAAAAAAAGCTTGAGCCTGTCACACATTAGGTCATCGTGTACCCCAGAACAGAGAGAATGTGGGAAGGAGAGGCAGGGGAAAGGACAGGGAACAACGTAGGCTGACGCATACCCATTCTGGCGTCTGGTTCACAAGACAGTGGGAGGTGAGATTGTGAAGAATTCAGCTGATCCGTCCTCTCGGATCATAAGGGCATCTCCAGTCAAACGGAATCCCAGCGCAGGCCTTAGGAAGGAAAAGCGGAGGAAGTGAAATTGTACAACTGACTCCTGTTTTGGTTGGTCCAGGTTTGCCCTTGCAAACTTCAGGCCATATCATGCAGCCCTTTGGAGGGCAGCTCTAAAGTCCCAGCTCCCTTCCCAGAGTGCAGTGTCTCATCGGAGCCAAAGGAGGCAGAAGGAGCGGGAAGCTTCCAAAGCTGTCTCTCCTCTCTTACTAGGGATTGAACCCAGGAATCAATAAGTTGAATTCCCAGCCTTGCTCATTCAATCATTTATTCAGTCGTTAGTTAGTTGTTTGTTTGAATTTATTCATTATTTAGATAGGGTCTCTCTGAGTTTTCCAGGTTGGCCTCAAACTCATCAGCCTCTGAGTAGCTAGAATTACACTGTGCGCCAACCCGCCCAGCTGTTCTCCATTTCTTAAAGCCTTCTTTCATTCTTTTAAATTTTTTACTTTGTAATTTTTCTTTGCCACTTTTTGCCAATGTTAATGAGCACCAATTAACTGTCAGGCCCTTTTTGATTCCCATGTTACAGAAAGTCTTAGGAGTTTTACAAAATTATAGAATTCACATATTTTAAATTGCTGAAATATGTCTGGGTAAAATTTTCTTTCGTTTTCCTGTTGCCTTTCACTCATGTTACCTTGATTTTAATGTGTGTGTGTGTGTGTGTGTGTGTGTGTGTGTGTGTGTGTGTGTCAATGGCTTTGTCAAAGAGCTCATGTGCCTTGCCCTTTACCTGTGAACACTGAGCCTTGAGATGAACTTGTGTCTCTGCCAGGAGGACTTGCATGCATTATACTTCTGTGTGGGACGCAGGGGAATCTAGGTCCTGGACCTTGGGGGTATGACTGTGTAACTAGCATAGGCGTAGCGCAGATCTGCACCATTTAAGCTATGTGTACACAGCTGGTACACTTTGGTGCTGCAAATCCGTGTGAGGGACAGCTTGCAACAATGAACACTTAAGAAAGATTTTGCCTTCTCTAGTCTAAGTTTTGCTATAGACCCGTCACTGGGAGATGTGATACATTTTAGTTCAGTAGAATAACCTAATCGTTGTCAACTGATCGCTTGATTGTCAATTATAAGAGGCTTTCAAACTTGAAGTCTCTGGGCTTCTCTGATGTTTTTCTAGCCCCAAACAAGAACAAAAACTAAATGTAAGTTTACTGCTTCCCCCAATGTGTGAGTTATCACATCCTCAGAATCCAATGCCCACTGGTTCCTCAGTTTGGTGCTCTGTGCTTTTTGCCAAGCTATGAGGGTGCTTAAAAACAAGCTTTCAATATTTCTTCAGCAGGCTCGATTATTTCCAGGAAAACAATAAGCGGGTCTGAGCTTCCAGAGTGCTTCGTCTCAGGAATTGAAATCAACCGCATTTTCAGACAACATAGTTACTGTCACAGAGATACTGGAATAATGCCTGAGCAGTGCACGTTCAGTTTATACTCTGTTGAGATTAATTCAAGCATTTGCATGAGGATATCACTCAGGAATTTCTAGCTCAATGTATGCGCTACTTACATCACCTTGATACTTAGCAAAAGTATATCCTTTTTATCACTGACCATAGAATGATAGGGTTTGAAAAAGGGTGGGCACTGTTTGAACAATAAAAATGAAAACATCATCCTGGAAAAAGCCAAACTGAAAAATGGAAAATCCCAGGGTAACCTCTCCAAACTCACTCACCATCTACCTAACCAGAAACGATCATCCACAGGCAAATTACATTTTCTAAACTCGCATAATGGTTTCCCAGGAATGAACAACCACCAGCTAACTTTGCAATAGGACATTTGATTCCTGCACTGCATGTAAGTGAGTCATTCCCCCATTAGGTAGTCAAAAGATTCGAAGTTAAAACACCATGACCAACAAAATGAATTTACTTACAAGAATCCAATTAGTCACCCTAGAGATCCTGCCCCGATGTCTTTAAGGCAAATAAGATTTCCTTTTTATCTCCGTATCTCTATCCATGAAAGTTAATCAGTCTGAGAGAGCATTTCCTAGCCTATGCTTAACGAAGATACTGGAAAAGTACCCACTCTTCTAATCAGCTTTCTTTTTAAATAACACCCTATGAAAATGTGAAACATCATCAAAAAATAATACTGCATAAAATGTCACCTTAAACAAGTTATTTGGTTACAAATAAGTACACGCAGACCTTAAAAAGAAATTTCATGGCCACGATGAAAGTCATCCCATAAAAGTAAAGAAGCATTGGCCAGGGATTTAGCTCAGTGGTTTGGATGTCTGCTTTGAGAGCGCAAGGGCCCGAGTTCGATCCCCGGTACCAAACCAAAAAAACAAAAAGAAATGAGTAAAAGTAGGAAGCATTTCCATGAGACATTAATAGCAGCATCTTGACTGATGTTGGTGCTAAATGTGAACCAGCTGTATTGAGTTCAACTCTGCTTACCAAATTTGTTGCCATGGGAAAATATGCTTAGCCCTTTTGACCACTGCCCAACTTTATCATCTTAGGATTGAGGAGTTTTCTTTAGTGTTCACAAAATGCTTGATACTTAAATCAGATATTTTGTTTTAAATTGCAATACAGAAAATGTCCTCAAACTAACAAATTGAACTGGAACACCAACCTGACGGTGTCAGAATGGAAGTGATCCAAAAATGAATTGATGTAAGTTTCTCATCTTAAAAACAAGCAAATAAAATTTACTTCAGTCTTTGGAAACATTGACAGTAAATGACTGGAGCAGAGATTGAGCTTAACCTGTGCCTGGTACTTTGAATGGTGGCTACAACCCTCCCAGAGTAAATTTTTGTGTAAATCAGAGAGAAAGTGTGCACTCACTGTGCCCAGAAGTCATCTCTGGACAATTATTATTGGTAAAGTCACAGAACACTGAAAGGATCATGAGATCCCCTGAAAGTTCATGTTTCATTTTATAATGAAGAGGACACCCACAAAGCAGTTAAGGGTCTTGCCTAGAGAGGTGTGGTTAGCTATTAATAGAACCAGAATTATAATTCCATTCGCCTACCTTGCCATTTTTATTATTTCTTCTGTTTTCAGAGATATTGGAGGCATTAAATCATATTAGTTTTACATCTTCTATGATCATTCTTTGGAATATTCTTCCATTTATAGTTCAAAAGATGAGATGATTGTCATGGCTTTTAATTCCAAAATTGAGATTACATCAATATTATAATTAAGACATCAAATGTTTTCTTTCATTTTTTTATTCAATTACGTTACAGATTTCTGCAAGTAAAGAGCTGCATAATATTTTTTAACTGAAGAATACTCTGCTTCTTAATTATCACACTTTAGTTTATAGATCACTTAGAGGGGGTATCAGTACTTTCTAAAAGCGAAAAGGAAATACAACCAGAGAAGTTCTATATTTTGTTTGTTTGTTTGTTTGTTTTTGTTGTTGTTGCTGTTGTTGTTTGGTACCGGGGATCGAACTCTGGTCCTTGCGCTTGCGAGGCAGGCCACCAAACCGCTGAGCTAAATCCCCGGCCCGAAGTTCTATATTTTCAAATCAGAAGACTGTGCACAAAATGCCTGCAACTATCCACCACATCTATCCTGCCTGATTTTAAACCTTCGACTCAAATGAATCACCTCCCGTTTTCTCCAGCTCAGCTTATGCTGAAGTTTTTATTAAAACTTTCTCCAAAACATAGCACTGTTGTGTCCTTTGATTTCACACGCTTTAACTTTGAATACATATATAGGAATATGTTTAAGCGTCCTTGTGAGTGATCATTAGAAAACTTGGCAGAGTTTGAGTTTATACTGACAAACACAAAGGTAACAAAAGTAGCAGTAAAAACCATTGCCATTTCGTCAGTTTGCTTCCATCCAGCCACATCTCTTAAATATTATAGAAAATCAAGAAAGATTTCTTAACAAAGATACAATTCAATATTGCATGCAATTTTTTTTAAATATGTCTAATGACAAAGTTGCAAGGAACTGTTTAGGTGAAATGAGTGATGTGTCACGTTGTACAGTATTCAAATGCTAGAACAACAGTGAGACCCTATTCCACAGATAATCACTTGGTCCTAGAATACTGACTCTGAAAGCAATGTTGCCTGGGGCCAAAGAGTAGAGATTATTTTCGTTCTTCGGGGCTATAACCCACCAGATAAATTTTTCATTTCAAATTTTGTAATTTTCACTTTAAAATTTTTAATTCCTTTTTTATATGTTTTATGTCTATTGAGAGTTACTATCAATTCATTTATTATGACTTTTTTTCCTTTAATTCTTTGATGGTATTTACCTTCTAATTCCAACATCCTGGTCTTTTTTTATTTTGTTTTGTTTTTTGGTTTTTGAGACAGGGTCTCACTATGTAGTTGAGAATGACCTGGAACTCACTATGTATCCCAGGCTGGTATTGAACTCACAGCGATCCTCCTGCCTCAGCCTCCCGAGTGCTGGGATTACAGGCCTGTACCACCACACCCAGCTCATCCTGGTCTTTTTAAAGTCTGTTCCTTTTCATAGACTCTTCTCTTGTATATGGGTCACATTTTCCATTTTGTTCACATCTAATAATTTTTATTTTATGAAACTTGTTATGAGGCAACGTGAGATAACTTCAGGGAACTAGATGATGTAGTCATGGGGAAAGCTGAAAATGGTAAAAATGGGATTATTTCCTGATATGATTTCCTTGTTTCAATGATCCTTCCAGTTTCTACTTGCTTTCTGTCTCTTTTCAGTGCCTTTAAATCATTGTCTTTCTCCTTTTTATTTTTTGGAACTTGAAATTGGTGTCTGTATGATAGTCGATACCTCCATATTTACATAATTATCCTTTCTGGACACCTCACATATGAGAAATGATAAGTCTTGATTTTATTTAATCCATTCTGCTCGAGTCTGTAACTATGGAATCACATCCATCCCTAACTGACTCAGAGTGAGAGTCCGCTCCCCAGGGAATGGGACATCAGTGTCACGGTACAGAGGAAATATAAAGCAGAGTAGGTGCTGTGAGAACACACATGTCTCCAAAGCAGCTGTTACTCTAACAGCAAACATCATCCAGCCAAAAAAGAGAGATAAGTTGGCTTGAGCAATAAAATGTTCCTACAAAATTGCACCTTAGTTTTGAAACAGAAAAACTAAGAGAAGCACTAGGGAAACATCTTCCTTTTTTACATATTCAATGAACACAAAAACTCCAAGTTTAGAATGTTCCTAAAATGCAAAATATGTTGTCCTAAAGTCGTATATTCCAGCTCCCCATACCATCGGAGGTTTGTTACAAAGCGTGATCACCGTCACTACCTGTGAGTCATGAGTGCAACATGACTTTTGGGTTATATTTCTACTTTTTCCTCCTTCTGAATTGTGTTGATGTACGTTTGTACTTGCCTGAGCAGGTAAGTGGGTGACGACACAGGATGACTTGCTCCCAACTTCATATGCGTGTACACAGATGCGTATGCACTTGATTTCCAGGTAAGGCCAGAAACAAAGCCTGGACACGGAAAATGACCAAAAGACACTGGCTATTGCTACTTCCTTAGCTCAAAGGTGGAGTACCCCCAAGGAAGCTGTTACCCCTTAATTACCTTCCTCTTCTGACCAAACTCTAGAAAATGAGGCCACATAAAATAACCTTGGGGGACTAGATGATGTAGTCATGGGGGAAAGCTGAAAATGGTAAGACAGAAAGAAAGTGATGTACTAAGATTTTTATGTTCTAATCAGTTCTAATCTAATCAGTTACTAAATACAAAATTTGACTGCCTTTCTGAAAAGGTTCAGTTCTGACCACGAATTTAAGAAAGCTCTCTTTATCAAATGGGAAATTTCCCCATGGGAGAATAACCTTATTTGTTGTCATCATCTGTCTCCAAGACGTTGAGAGATGCAAGAATACATCGCCTATTACTTGCCTTAGCTTGATTACCCTTCTATGTCACTACTGTAAAGTCCTGGAAAGTCTGTGCTGCGGCTCGCATTCTGCACTAAGAAAAATCATTCAGAGTTCTGTAGTGGGTACTGTGCATTTACATTTTGCAATCCATCCCTAATAAAGCTGGTTTCACCTCATCACTAGAACATTCCACCCCTCTCTTTCTCTCCACACACAAATCTTCCTTGCACACAAACAAAACACACGCTCACATATTCACACAAGCAAGTTAACACTGAGGAGTTTTTGAGCCTCCAGACCTTAGTTGATCATATTATGCATTTCATTTATAATGCTAATGTATTTATTTACAATACTTAATATGTTTCAAAAACAATTACAGTATGTACATATTCTCATCAACTGTCTAACTCTTCTCCCTGCCCTAGCTTTCAGCACCCTCGCAGGTTATAATCTCTCCATGGTTTGTGCTTTACATGCATTCATCTCTGAAGTACAAGCACAGCCTACAGCAACCTAGTGGAGCACTCATTCGATATGCATTTAAGAGTTAATTGCAGGGTCGCTGGATGTAGCTCAGTGGTGGAATGTTTGCCTAGCATCTTGAAGCTCTCTCTGGATTCAATCCCCAGCACCACAAAAAGGAAAAACATAGATTCAAAGTATGCCAGGGATTTAGCTCAGTGGTGCTATCACCTGCCTTGCAGGCATAAGGTCCTGAGTTTGATCCCTGGTACAAAAAAAAAAAAAAAAAAAAAATCTAAAAAAGAGCTAATGGCAGCCCAGCTCCTTGAAGTACTGCCACAGTTCCTGCACCCACTGTTCTTGGAAAGGCTACAACCTGCGCACTCTGATTCCTCTAGTCGGAATGCACAAGAGCATCAAATTTGAAAGCGAAATTGCGTTCTGTGCTGCTTGTGAACGCCACACCTCTCAATTGCCACATTAGGTGCCCTGTAAATTGAAGAGCTTGTAGCCTCCGAAATGTAGATTTTTTTTTTCTTGTAGTTTCAAAGCAAGTTTTTATCCAGGAGGGTAAATGTCCTGTGCGTCTAAGTGCATTTGCTGACAAGTTATGATCTCTGTACGCAGATGCTACCGGTCCACCTTGAATAGACCAGAATCTTTGTACCATTGATTCCTGCAAGAAAGCATCTGCTGAAATGGCTGCTTCCACGTTACTTTCTGGAGCTCCTCTTTGCAAAACTAGGAGTTATCTGCGGGGGAGCTGGACGGACCTCGAAGTGAGTTTTCTTCCCTCCTGTTCGCATCAGTCCGGCTGACAGGGTAACTGAGATGCTATGAGGAGCAAGATTCTCTAAGAAAACATCAAAACGCATTCACATATTTGAGACGTCTATGCAGTTTAATTTAATTTTTTAAGTTGTTCGGAAATTATACTAAAACAAAGCTTTTCTCTGGAAAATTTCCCACTTTTAAAATCGCTTACCTCTCTGTTTGACTAGAAAGCAGTAGCTGATCGTCACGATGCCTCTGTTAAAACCTCAAGTGCCTTTCAGCAGACACAGACGAGTTGGGAGAGTTGGATTGCACTTGAGGCCACACGGTTGCTTTTGGCAATCGACTTGAAGCTGTGACTTCAGCACCTTAGTTCTTAAACTAGAGCACATATATTTGAATAATAACTCTAAAATCTATATTTTAATAAGTAATCAGGTAATTCCTACGACCTTCTACGTTTTAAGGGTATTACATGGCTAAAGTTGAACAACTTATTTCTAAAAAAAGTTTTAAAAAATGGCAGTAAAATGTGGTTGGAATTTTCATAAGTGGATGAAAACTTAATACACTATGTTTTCTTACAGTTTTAAAATGGCTTCATCACTACTTGTTTGCTTCTTCTATTTATATTTAAAACAAAAAGTAAAACAAACAGGCGGCACATATTCTCGTATCCTTATTTTCAAAGTCAGTCTTTTCTCTTTCTCCCCAACCTCCCAAGACCTCACAGCAAGTCCGTGGCAGAACTAAGACTGAGACTGGTAGTATCAATATTCTTTGGGATTTCGTAGTTCTTTTCATCTTCAAAGTACTTTACAAAATTCTCTAATTAGTCTCCCAATTCTGGCTCCTAGACTTGCTCTCTAATCGTAAGACAACATACCTGCTCTCTATTCCTTAGCTCAAAGCAACATGCCATTCTTAATCACTACTCAGAGAGAAAAAAAAAAGAGTGTTTGTAATAATTTCAACTTAATTAATGACAAATGCAGATATTTCTTTAAATACTAGTCCAATTGTCTGGGCCCTAATCTTCATTGGGAAAGTTTGGCCATTATTTTTTTAGAATAAAGATAAGTTTTAATTTTGAAATTATCAACAATTAAATGCACTAGTTAAAAATGTTGCATTTCTCACCAACCTAAAATATTATTCTAAAAAGTTTCATGGAAAAGTATTTTGATTCTACGAGTATTGGAGTTTTACAAATGGCTTTTTAGCTACTGGTGCTTTTGTTGGGTATTCAGGTCCATGTAGAATAGGGTAGTCTTTAAATGAGAACTAACCAAGATGATTAGGAAGTCTGGATTTTCATCTCGTCTCTGTCTTAGCTGGTGGTAACTCTTGTTGTATCTGGGCCTGGTTTCCTCTTTTGAAAACCAAAGATGCTTCATCGGGCCAGCTCAGCGACCTTAAAACTGGGCTGGTTCTGCAGGGTTCTTGGTTGTTCAGGCCTCCTCTGGAGCCTTCCGCTTCTGTCACCAGGTACACGTGAAGCCGGATAATCAGTGGTTTCCTGGTTATCAGGTATTTCAGATTTCAACTACGATGTGACCCATCCAGTAGCAATAGAACTGTTCAAAAATACCAGCAGCCAATATTTCTCTATCGTGGGTGAGTCCTTACTGAAGACTCTTGGATATGGACCAGTATTTTATGGAGAGAGATTACAGAGACTCTCCCCCTGTAGCACATCCTCAGCTCCCTTCTTCAGAATTAGAGTTCCTTTCTTTATTAGACCTGCTAGGCAAAAGGGATGAAAACAAATTATCATTTTAAGCTTTATCAACGGCTCCTAGTGGACTACATTTCATACCCTTTTCTGAAAACAGGCACGGAAGTGGGGAAAGGCACAAGCTTTGGTTTCAGGGGTGGGGTGTTATGGAAAGTGGCACAATTTTCATCAAACTGGGAGAAAGAACAAAGGTGTAAGTGAAGAGGATATGGAAAAATAAATTTCACTTTTGTCATCACTCAGAATAAGGGAAACTGTCCTCATGCCAGCAGAGAGTAGGGATGACCTATCCATGAGGACCTCTGGCTATAAAGAGGAATGTTTGCCCTTTTAATCTCTTGGGTGAAATTTCTTTAAAGGCTAGACTGTGGAGAGAGAGAAGGGGGGGTAATAAGTGCAAAGGCAAGAGAATAGAAAGAATGGATTTTCTTAATAATAAATTACTGTGGCTCCAGTTTGAGCACAGCATAATATCTTAACGCGTAATCGTGTTTGCTGTTGTTTATGCTGTGAATAATCTATTTCCTTGGGTATCTCAGGTTGAAGATTCAAACAAATACATGCAATAGCACCCAAAACAAAGTGGAATCAAAAACATTCCAATTCAAGGTGGAATCCTTTGAGACGGGAAATCATAGAGATGGGCTTATGTTTTCATGAGATGACTAAACAGTGCTTTTCTCTCAGAAGAAGGTTCAGATAGGCATTAATAACAGAACTTTGGCCAAATATTTCTTCACCAAAGATCTATATCCATGAAACCTGGTGTGGGAGCAATGATGAGTTTGGAGATAACAGCAGTGAGCAAATAAAAATACAAGATGATCAACAAAATTTGAATGGGACATACAAACAAGTAGATTTTTATATAAGTATGTTACATGCAATACTTGCAACATACTGAACATTTTAAAATATTTTAAATGAAATTCACATTTCACTGGGTGTCCTGGATTTTATCAGGCAAACAAGTGGATTTCTAAATGGGTCTGAATCATTTTAGCCTCCTCTCAATGATGGTTTGGATTGAAATGTTGAGGGAAACTATTTCTATGACAGCAACCCACACCTGTTAAATCCCACAGGTTTGCAATTAAAATACTTAATGTGTGACCATGTATAAACATGACTTGTCACCTAGTTTCATCATCTAAAGTAATTATTTCTAAGTAAGGAGGTGGTGCTTGTAAATTATAGAAAAGTTATTTAATCCCCATGATATAGGGCTTAATTTCAGGTTTAAATAAGTTAAGCTGAATGAGTTAGTGATGCTTTGTTCGTGTGTGACTGTGTGGTTTTACTGTCTGTCCTTTTTAATCCTGTACATCTTCAGGATTCCACAGGCACTGTTTTCTTGGTGGGACTTCTCCACATCTCTCCAGGGCTCTGCACATCACCGCAGGGACTATTTAGAGGCTGTGGTGGTGACGAAGAGGTCTTGAGAAGTCGAGGGCAAGACTTTAAATTAGCTGTATGCTCCTGATCTACATGGATATCGCTTTCAGAGTTTGCAGTCACTAAGACTCTGTAATGCATTAAATTTATTAATTAAGTTTCACCCCAGTAGCTTCAATCTCATCTCTTCAAACTAAACCTGTGATAAGGAAAGAAAATACTCAATAAGGGAAAAGAAGCCTTAACGGAATTGTCTCCACCATTTTCTGACAGTCGCTAGTTCCCATATTCCAGGAAGAGTTTCCGTTGATATTTCAGTAGATAGGGAAAATTCCCTCATCTGCCCGCGTGTTCCCTCTCATACTGAGACAAAAGGATCTGTGTCCAGAATCGTGGCTTCTTCAAGCCCAAATGAAAAAGCTGTCTCCCCAGCTGGAGGCTTCTACTTACCTATATATCCTGGACTGATTTTCCTCCCCTCCTTTTGGATCTTATTTTTTTAGACTTCTCTGCAGTTCACGACACTCATACATTTTTAGTTTTCTGATACCACATTCCCCTTCTACTTTCTCGTCTTTGTCCTCGGGTTCCTTGGTTGACTTATCTGAAGTTCTTAGAAATTTGTATCTTTCCTATGGTTTTCTGCAGGACCCCGCTCAGCCACATGTAGCTTAACCCTGGGGAATGGCAGCGTTGTATTGACTATAACGTGTGCCTCAAGACAGAGACTGTGAAGTCAGAGTTTGGAACGCAGCTCATCCACTACCTAGATGTATTGTGGAAGGAAGAACAATAAATATTTACATGAAAAAAAAAAAACCTTTCAGCCAAACATCAGCAGGACCAACCTCTTAATTAAAGAATTGGCTTTATTATTTGTTGCTGTGAGGGAAAACACAGACTATGGGACACAATATGGGTAAACAACAGGGTAAATGGAATAAATATTTAAATAAAGGGATGTTAGGAAGACGTTAGACCCAGCTATATATATTCGTATATATCTCAAGGACTGAAACCACCATAGAGAAAGGAGACACAGGCTCTTGTGTTCTTTGCAGCGTTACTTACAATAGCTGAGTTGTGGGATCAAATTAAGTGTCCACCAATGAATGAATGATCAAGGAAATATGGTACCTATACCAAATAGAATACTACGGAGCCACTAAAAGAAGTAAACCCTGTGATTTGTGACAACATGGGTGAACCTGAAAGACACTGTACTAAGTGATCCAAGCCAGGCCAACAAAACAAATACCCACATTCTCCCATATACACTCAGAATATAAAACAACTGAACTCCTAGAAGCAGAAAGCGGAAAAGTAGTTACCTGGGGAGAAGACGCAATGGGGAGATATTGGACAAAGGGCACAGAGTTGCCCCGAGAGGGAGTAAATGAATGATAAGTATTTCCGAGGACAGATATGTTCATTGTCTAGATTCAGTCATCCCACACAGAATGCGTATATCACAACTTACTCTGTACCCCATAGTTATGCATAATTATAATTTATCCAAAAGATTAAATCAGCAAACACTGCTTCATACTTGAATCCATTTACTGCAGGATGTGGGTAGACACGAAGCGATCTGAGAGGCTAAAGAAGGAAGGGTGAGCATGACACCAGGTGTCAGACAATAAACGAGGAAGCACACAGCATTCATGTTTCACTTTAGCTTTCACAGTTTCATATGGCACGTGTTGTTTAAATATTTATACAATTCTAAACAATGCATTTCCAGTAGTGGTGAAGAAAATAACTCTTATACACTAGCTTCCAAAAAAAAAAAACTAGAGAACAAAGACAAGCATCCAACTTTGTTGTGTTGCAGATGAAGGGTACTAAGTGTCAACCTTCCTCTGAAGTTTATCTGACTGGAAATCAGGTTGCAAATCTACCACAATCAGTTCTCTGGCAAGAATTCCACTGTCTCCCTGTTCTGCTCTCTCTTACTGCATCTTACTGCCTTGGCTTCCGTGGTTCGCATAATAATTAAAGAACTACAATGATAGTTAAAAGACATACTCAGTGGGAACAAACATCAAAACATGTGTTTGCTTTAATAATGACACTTTCTTTAAAATTTCTCCCAAAAGAATTAAAGACATCATATTCCGGTGAAGCATGACCATCAATGTTTATAGCAGTAAAATTCATAACAGCTAACCCCTAGAAGTTGCCTGTATGTTCATCAACAGATGAATGGATAAAGAGAATATGGTATTTACCCACAATAGAGTACTACTCTGCCATAAAGAAAGATAAATGAGTCACTTGTAAGAAAATGGTTGTAACTTGAGACCACAGTATTAAATGAAATAAATCAGAGACACAAGCTTAGATATCATAAGGTATCTCCTACATGAGAAACCCAAATTATAAAAAATAGCAAAATAAATAATAGATCATAGGACGTAGGTAGATAGTAGGTAGATTTCCTGTTCTCAAACAAGAATGGGGTGAAGAGAGGTGTGAGAGGACAGAAAGGATGAAAAAGGAATTAGGGTGTGCTCTATACATGTACCAACTGTACACGAGGAACGTAAACCCTGCGTACTAAAACATGTACTAATATACATCCATTCAGATGGACTAGCTAGACATTGTGAAAGAATTATCCAATACTTACAAGCTCTATTCAGTCAGATTGGTTTTGTATTAGATTAAGGCACTTTGGCCTTGAATATTTGGATCAATCCAAGTAATAAACATAATTAAAGGATCATGTAGCTAATTTTAGTATCAGTAGAAATATACTGATAAAATTTAATATTATAATTGAATTTAAACATTAGTTCCTTGATCATTATGGGGTTCAAAACCCCCTTTTTCAAAATCAGGGATACTAAAACCCAAATAAAATCCTCAATGATGCATCCCAAGAAAAGGTTTTTATTAGGTAAGGGAGGCAAAATCCAAAATGGCTTCAATTCCTCTAGCTTCTGAACCATCCAAGGGGAAATATCGGTCATCACTACTTGGTTCATCACGTTTTTGGTTTTTGCCACCTGCTATCTTATATTCAGTATCAAATTAGACAATAGCCACAGGTATCATAGACAAATAAAATTATGTGTGATGTTGATACATAGAAATTTATGTTATTTAGAGCATTTTCTGACATAGACTATCTATAATATACTATGATTTAATATACTAGGATGCTTCAAGAATAAAATTTCATTTCAGGAAAACCATCCCTTCTAAGCTATTTAAGTATAAAATAGATTATTCAAAAATTATAAAAGCTTAAAAGTTACTTATATAACCTGCAAAGCTAGTGTTCCATTTTTCCTTTAAACTCTTTTTACAGTGAAATGCTATCTCAGATGCAAGAATAAAACTAATCTTTCTTCTATTCTTCTTTTCTTTTTCTTTTCTTCTTTCCTTCTTGCTTCTGTCCTTTCTGTTACTTACAGCTCATGGTAGAAAGAAAATTTTACATTTGCCAGTAAAGTTAAGTTGATTGTTCTAACCATCTACTGTGAGTTCATAATAATATAATCGTCCACATTAACTGTTCTCATTTGAGCAGCGATAAAGCAAATCAACCCTGGGATATCGCAAAGCAATGTCTGTAAATTTGTTTTGACTCATTTCAGTTCTTACAGTATTGCATAGAGGATCCAGTGAACAAAGATTCAGAGTAAGTATTTTATCTTTGTCACTGACATCCTTAGAATATATATTCTTAGAGGATAAAGACATACCTTTTATGTTAGCATAAAACACACTAACTTTGAGGTTGTTTCAAAGCCAAATAGATCTTGCACTGTAGTAAAATTCTGTGGGAATTCATTTACAGAAAGTGAAGCCAAACTCTGACTCCACGGTGCTTACAATTAAAACAAAAAAAACGTGACCTATTGCACATTGCCAAATACAAAGATATAGCATCAGGAGCATATACCAAGAAATGCCAGTTAGATACATATGAAAACCAAATACCTGTACGCCAATTTGGACAAATATAGAAGTATCTTTCCTACCATCTTTTTGTTTAAAACAGATTATTCTGACAACCTGACTTCTCAGTTTTGCACCTGAGAACTTTATTATTCTGCTTACCACTTACGTCTTTTCAAGCTAGCAGTTAGCTCATAGTACTCGAATAGGTTGCTCTCACTAAACAGTGTTAAGTATAAACATATATATTGTGCATATTTGACATGACCTGACAGAAATCTTACTAAATTTAAAGTTCTTGAGACACTCCCAAATGTGTAGAAAATGAAAATAGACATGTTGGGAGACATCACAATTTAAATATCTCCTGATGCAATGCAAAGTAACCTTTTCCTTAATTTTTGCAATAACATCAGGAAACTATTTTCTACCTACTTGGTTTTCTTCAAAATATAACCATCTTGTAAGTCACTTGTACAAGAATTGAAGCTTTAGCTCCAATGTCAGGTTTGCCTACAAATAAGCACAGGTCCCTTAAACAACATAGTGCACTGTTTGCATTAATCTACATAAGCCATGAGCAAATTTACCTGCTCATAAAACAGGAACTGGTTATTTCATAATTTGTTTTACAATTTTACAGATATTTATAATTATATCTCACAACGTATGTAAGCAGGTTTACAAACGGTGAAAACTCATAACAGACATAAAAGAAAAACAAGTGGAAACCAACAACAACAAAAAAATCCAAACATTGTCTCTAATTTTTTTTAATGATTTGTAAAGTCTTAAATTTTTAAGACCATGCATAGGACCACTGGTTAGAAACAACATGTCAGTTTTCAAAGATGGTGTTAAACATGCTCACAGAGGAAAATTACTGAACTCCTAAACACAAAAATAATCGATACGACCATCATTAACGGATCATACTAATGTTTTAACTTATATCCACTCACTGTTTCTAAGGCCGTAGTTTGCCTCTGTATGATTCACCTGCACATTTCCTAAGAGAGTAGGAAGACTTACTCCATGTAAACATCTCGCTCTCAGTCACAGAGCTCACAGTTGGCAGAGCACTAGGAGGAATCACATCAGCATAGCCCCAGTACCCTGCCAGCTTCAAGCTGCTTTGGTAGTCTTTGAACAATGGGTTCCTAATAGTCACAGATTAACAACACCAATTATTGTCTTCAATCGCAAAATGTAATTACTTTCTTCAAGACTTGTACAGTTGTCCCTCAGGAGCCACACTGAACTGCTTCCAACGCTGCCTCCCCAACTCCAAAATCTGCAGACACACAAGTCCCTTATACAAAATAGTGTTTGGTTTGTCGTAACCTAGACAAGCTACCCATGCATTTTAAGTCATCTCTAGATAACTTGTAATTCTTACTGCAATGTAAATGTTATATAAATGATTATTATACTATGTTGTTTAGGAAATAATGACAAGAAAAAATGTTTGCATATGGTTTGTACAGATGCGATTTTTCTCAATATTTTCTATCTGTGGCTGGTTTAATCCACAGATGCAAAACTCATAGGATTAAAGCTGGGAACTGTAGCGTAAAACAACCACAACAGATAGTCTATGGATCAAGGGAGGGATACATTCATTTGTGCAACTGTTGAACACATAGATAGCACCTTTAGAAGAGATGGATAAAATACCTTATAAAAACAAAAGATAAGATCGTCTTATTACCTGTTCTTTTCTTTCTGTGCTTTTCTTTTCTTCCCAAGCCTACTTTGGGAAAGAGGTGTAGACAAAGATAAAGGGAAAGCAGAAAAGCTCCTAGTGAGTTTGGCTTGTTTGATCACTAATAACAGCTTCATCAGAAGCAGCTAGACACGCTGCATGCTTCGTGATAACCCTGCACCAATTTCTTATTTCCTCCAAGAGCCATGGCAGAGATGCAAGCTGACTTCCAAGTCAGAAAAGAACCTGCAGGGCTTACATTAGCATGCGCTACCATGGAAGTTCTCCAAAACAGAGAAAATGTTTAAAATGCAGAAGGGAATCAGCAAGTATTCTCTCCTGTATGTCAGGTTACGTATGCACCTGTGTCAAACTGTCCTCTCCGTGGAACCAGGCTTTAATTTTTAGGAAACTGTTGCATCATCTTATGTCCTGTAATAAATCGCCTCTGTGAAATCAAGCTAGGGTTTCAGATAAAGCAATGTTGTTCACATTAGTTGCTGGTAAGGATAACTATGCCAAAAATCTGCTGGTGACAGGAAGTTTTAAAATAGATAAAATAAATGTAAATCAATGACTTGTTCTGAGTGAATAATATTTTAAGATAAACAAGTCTTTAAAATAAGTTACACGAGTAGGAAACAATCCCTGAGAGCCTTACCTTGGCTTTCCCACTCTGATTCTGAGGTTGTTTACTTATGGCTCTTATACTCCTAAAGTTTCACAGAGCCATTTCAGGAGGTCAGAACATGAAGCCCTGAAATTGATAATAAAACTTGCTATCCACATGCTTTTGTTTTGAGGAAGAGAATCTACCATTCTATTAATCCGTGATGTGAAACTAGAAGACGGTGAGAGACGAAAAACAGCTATAATTTAAGTAATTTCTTTAGTGTGGTTAACCAAGGAGCCTGTCACGACCTTGACAATTATTCACCAAAGTCAGACTGACAGCCAGAACTTCCCCAGGTTGCTGCCAGAACCAGCATCTATAGCTAACAAAGCTGACTTCAAAGTTCCGATCCTAGCTGTTCTCACAGCTCAGAACTGTGCCGGTACAGACAACACAGTCTAAACTCGATGTTCTGTATACTTTCCTCCCTATAGTTTTAGCCAGGGAAGGCATCAGAATGAATAGATATCAAAGCTAAGAAGGCTGATAAACAGAGGAAAGCTGTTTAGAAATGTGTTATTTAAGAGAGCTGACTTACAAGGCTTATTTCTTCTAAGTACATCTTAAAATAAATGTAAAAAGAGCAAAAGGTGGAGGGAGGAGCGATCGGGAGGGAAAGGGGATGAAAAAAGAATGAAGATGTGTTCTGCACACCTACCGACCCCTACAGTGAATGCAATCGTTATGTGCTGTGAATATGTACTAACAAAAATAATTCAAATAATAAAATAAATACAAAAACAATTTTTCTTTCACAATTCTTACTAAAAATACTTTGGGTAGGTAATCCCTTAGTGACCTCAAAAACTAAATTTTAGGAGCGCTATACTATCTCACTTAATATTTGACTGGTTGAAAGCACTGTGGTTTTCTTGTTTTGTTTTTTGTTGTTGTTTTGTTTCTTTGCATTGAAGGGTAAATAGGAGAAAAATAATTTACTGGAGTTTTTTGTTTTTTTTTCAAATTGTCAGCTGATAAACATTATTCCTCCATATTTTTGCTTCACTGATTGGAAAAGCCAGCAGGTAATGGCCTTTTACTACTAACTTCCTTTCGTGCACAGCCCAGCAATTAGGCCTGGGCACGTTCTGCGAACCCTCGCCGCCTCCCGCCAGCTTTGATCAGAACTCGGCTCAGTGACACACATCTAATAACCAGGAGTGGCATGAACTGAACCATCAAGACCCTGATTATTCTTTAACCCACATCCTTGGCCAAATAGGGGTGTAATTACCTATTATTCCAGTTGCCAGTATAGCCTGACCTTGTATCCAGGCTGGGGCAAAAACAAAACAGAACAAGACAAAACGATTAAAAAAAAAAAAAAAAGAGGGG
>NW_022900922.1:2992982-3019781 GCF_012274545.1 Fukomys damarensis | reverse complement strand
AAAAAAAAAAAAAAAGTGGGGGAGTGGGGTGGGGCAGGCTTCTGTAAGGAAAATAAAAATCCTGAGAGCAGCGTTGCAGGACTTTCAGCCTGTGAGAGCACACAACCCACTAGCATGAAAGTAAACATATTTTTCAATGAACTTTTGGTCTGGTGTGAAGTTCTTTATTTAGTAGGCTAAAACTAAAAAGATAAAGAAGACTGTAAGTGACAAGCAAGATTCTTTTCCAGTAACGTTTCAAGATGAGTGATCTAAAATTATGGCCATTCAACGAGGACTTGCTTGAAGCCCACAGAAGACCATTTAGAGATGATCAACCACACTATGTTTTTTAAACCTTCCCTAAAGGATAAGGAGAAAGTGAAATGGATCTGGCTGAGGGCCTGCCTGAACAGTGGGAGGCTGCAGGAGGCATAAAGAGGCCAAGTGAAATTCCCACAGCTGGAAGATCTTCCTCAGGAGTCTCTAGATGCTATATTTTACAAATATACAACATGCTTTATTTACAAATGAAGATTGTGTTAAATGTGCAGACCCTAATCCAGTAGTTCTGAGGTGGGACTAGCACTTTAGCATTTGTCACAGGTGACAGGGAAAGCCCAGAGCTTCTGGTTCCTCAGCCACACTTTGAGTAGCAAGGGACAAGGGAACTCAGCAGCTGCCATGAGCTTGATAAATGTGTCCTCTCCTCATAGCCTCAATCTGTCCTTTCACTTTGTATTTAAAGATGTTCGTTATTTCTTGTTGTTGCCTTCTACCAGTATAGAAACATCCTAAGGCATGTGGAAAGAGCTCCAAAGCAGAAAACTGAATGTCTTCCTCAGAGACATTTAAAAACAGGACTTTGTGGGATAATTTTAAGTTATTTTTCCTATTGTGATGGAAAATTTAGTATATATAAAAATTATCATGAGGAAAACAAAAAAAAACCCATTGTCTCAACTTTCAAAGATGAACTCAACATATTGTTATAAATTTCACAGGAAAGTTTTTCGTATTTTGGGACATAGCTCCTTTTAACATCATACCACATATATTTATTGTGTCAGCAACTCAAAAATGAATTTTAATATTCTGGCCTGGGACTCAACACTTATGTGCTTTTCTCATAGTTCCTTGAATTAAATATCACCAAAATAAAATAATAATTTTTAAAAGTCCGCTGCTGTTGCAAGTTCTTTTCTCCAAATTTGTGAATGGCCAGGGTGGCACTTGAAGAAAATTCTCCTGAACACATTTTCTTTTCCATCATCCTCTAAAAGAACATTCTGGAGAGGCCACACTCAATGTTTATCACCCTGCAGTTCAGGTAGAGGAGGAACTGACAATTGCTTTACCACCTCTAGTAAATTCATCCTGTCTTCATTAAAAACTACCGAATTATCTTCCACTTTTTAAAACATTTTTATTGAGTTTACTGCTTCATTTAAGTGTACCTTATGACCACATGCATCACTGAGAATTTGTATCTGTACTTGATATGTCTTGATACTTGTTTTTCCCATTCCTCTGCCCTCCTTTCAACCCCTCCATCCCCACTTATGCATGAGCTTTGTTTCCAGCTTTTCCTTCTTACTTTCAATTTCTTTCTTTCCCTTCTTTCCTTTCCCCTGATCCCACCTCTTTAGTTCCCATCTCCCTTTTTCATTCTTACTCACTGCATTCCTTTCCTTTTGGAAGAAAACTTTTAGCTGTTATGTTTCTTTATGTTTCAAAATGATACAAAATGGTACAACAAATGATACCAAAAAATGGTACAACATTACAGTGCCATGCTTGTAGGATAAAAATCGCCTTGACAAAAGGGTAAATTGTACAATTTATTTATCCTGTGACGTGGAGTTCTATCACATAACTGAATTATTCCCTCTCTTGCGAGGTCCTCCTAAAACACTAAGCTTTTCCTTCTTGCCTCTTGCCTAGGACAATAATATTGTGGTAAAGATGAACTACATGGCCTTATTCTTTTCATAGGGACAATGTCAAAATAGCCACTCTCTGCTTTATATCATACTGAATATTCTGTTAGTTTTGTTTTGAGTACTAAAAAACTAATTCAAGCTAGCTTTTTAAAAAGGAGGTTGAGTTGTTCACTATATAACTGGAATAATCCAAAGAAATTCATTCACAGCAACTGCTGAATTTATGAATGTAACTAGTGTTGTTGCATGGTCTTTTATTTCTCCATCTCATGGACTCTCCTTTTGTCTTCTTGGGCTTTCTTCTCAGGAACACTCTTCCTACCAAGCTATAAATACAGCCAGGAAAAGTTCTGCGTCCTTCTTCTGTGGCATCTGCCCACCCAACAGGGAGTCTCACCTTCCAGACACACACTTGCACGGGGCACTGATTGCCTGACTTTCATCATGCTCTTACCTTCCTGGCAATCACTGTAGCTGAGGAATTTAGTGTTGGATTAGCCTGTCTCAGAAGCTATGCAGTAAGGTCACCACCACCTAAACCAAGAGACTCAGAATGGCAGAGCATGGTTCCCAAAGGAGAAAACGTTAAGGAACTACTATTAGAAGAAAAGAAAAAGATAATGAGAAGCCAAAGTAACAGATGCTCACTGTCAATATGTTGACCACACATTTTAGTTCACCCAAGACAATTTCAGATTATATCTGTTGCCTTAATATCCTGATTTCTTATTTGTCTCAGTTGTTTTCATTTTTGATGTACTTGTATCAGTAAATGAGTTGTTGAAATAAAATAAAATATTATGAAATAAAGTAAGTTAGGATAGACTAGTTAGAGTTTTATTTTGTACAGTATTTCCAATACTGCAATCTCTGGTAATAGTATATATAACCTCTAATTATTTATATACTATGTTATTAAATTTTTAAAATAAAATGTATTTTATCCCATTCCTTTCCCCCTTATACCTTCTCCCCTCCCTATACTTGCTTATTTTTTAAGACACATTTTGGACAGAATCAACTAAAAAATAAAGATCCTATTTCTGGAAAAATTGATGAGTTTCTGTTTCTCAAAAAAGTTGATGGTGAATGTTTAGCCGAAACAAAATGTGAGGAACTCATCATCCTTTGTGGATGGGGAGGAAAGTCATATTGAAACGGCCTTTGGAAAAGTAGAAGACATTGCCTTGTGAAGAGGTATGAATTTTGTTAGAAATGTTGAAAAGCCTGTGTAAGACAAAGTGTGATTCGTATTCTTGCAGAGGGTATGTGAATATGTCCCTCGAAGAAGGACAGCTTCTTATTTGGATCAAAATAATTGTAATTCTACATTAATTGTGCTCATTTTGAATTCCAAATTTCTTGAGCATGCACAAAGTTTTAAATTAATTTTTCATTGTTGGCAAACACAATTTGTTAATTAAAGTTTTAAACAATACAAGTTGTATACTATTGCCATCAGATGTTGAAATACAAGTCAATTACTGCCAAAATGAGTTTAAATTTTCATATAATTCCTACAGGAAAATTTATTTTGTGGTAAAACATTGAATATTACTTTAAATGTTATTTTAAATGCAATTGAAAAGTTCAAAAGTAAAGATCAAGTTGTCTTTAGGACAATAATGCAAATATATATTTTAGTGAAGTGTAAGATCCTGGTAAAAATATTCTACAAAATTATGAAATGTGTAATTAAGAAAAGTATAACCTTTTAATTTAAGAACATCAGTAACAATCTACTAAATACAATGCAACTTATACATCTTAAACTTTATAAAAATTTTTACCATATAGTAATTTTGTCTCTTTGAAACTAATATGATCACAAACATAGCAATTTTCATGCAAGTTAGCCCTTAATTTTTACCTGTGTTTATCATAGTGACATAATCAGAATGTTTAGTCTTTTTAGAGAATCACTTTCTAAATCAACCTAAGTATTCTACAATTATATTGAAATTTTTCTACATGGGTTACCTAAATTTTGATTATATTTGTTTGGAATCTGTTGAAAACCTTTAAGCAAAGTAACAAAATAATTTACCCTTCAGAAATTTTGTCACATTGATAAGAAGACGAAGGTTAATTAAGTGTTGAGATGTAAACTGTACACATGGCTTATTTCTAGGGTCTTAGGTAGGTGCTTTGAAATATTTCAACTTGAATCTTCAGATGAGTATATGTCTCTTTGTACTGAATGAATGTATGTAATCTTTATTAGGATAAAATGAAATTAAATGTTCTAGGACTTTATAGCATCTAACTTTGGTGTAACTTTTTTTTCTCTCATTGAGTTTATTGGTACATTTTAGGTATACAGTACAGTTACATTCATCATTGGGATCTTGTACCTTTGCATGACAGGTCTTGGTTCTCATTTTTTCCCCTTGTGCCTGCCCTCCCTTCACCCTTCCTAACCTCCCCATTTACAAACACTTTATTTCTGTTTTATCATTTTCTCATATTTTTTTCTTTTCCCTTATTTCCTTTCCCCTACCCTTCCCTACACCTTTAGCCCTCTTCTTCCTATTTCACATTGTCAATTATATCATTAGAATCTTATGTACTATTACAGTTTTTCACACGAGAGAAACTATTCGGTATATACACATGTGTGACTTATTTATTTCACTTAGGAGTATATCCTCAGTATGTATCCATTTTCCTATGAATGACTCTAATTTCTCATTCTTTGTGGCTGAATAGTATTCCATTTTATAGACAACCGCATCTTCTTTATCCAGTCTCCAAGTGAGGGACAAATGGGATATTTCCAAATTTTAGCTATTACAGACTGTGCTGCTATAAACATAGGTGCACATATATCACTGTGATATGATTCTTTTAATTCTTTTGGAAAGATGCCCAGTAGAGGGATGGCTGGGTCAAATAGAACCTCTAATCCCAGCTCTTTGAGGTATCTCCATACTGATTTCCATAGTGGTTGCACCAGTTTGCACTCCCACCAACAATGGAGAAGGGTTCCTATCTCCCCACAACCCCACCAACATTTGTTATTGGCTGATTTCTTGATAGCAGCCATTCTTTTTTGGGTGAGGTGGAATCTCAGTGTTGTTTTCACTTGCATCTCTCAAATAATGAGTGATATGGAACATTTTTTCATATATTTACTTGCTGCAGTTTTGGTAGTATGTGCATTTTCACTATGATCGTTCTTCCTACTCAGGAGCAAGGGCTATCTTTCCATTTTCTTATATCCTCTTTGATCTCTTTTTTCAGAGTACTATAGTTTTCAGTGTAGAGGTCTTTTGCTTCTTTTGTTAGATTGATTCCTAGATACTTCATTTTTTGGATGCTATTGTGAAAGGAATTGGTTCCCTTATTTCTCTTTCAGTGACTCTGTTATTTGTGTACAAGAAGGCTATTGATTTTGGGTGTTGACCTTATATCCAGCTACTCTGCTAAAAGTGTCAATTAAGTCTAGAAGTCTTTTGGTAGAGTTTTTTGGGTCTTCAATGTAGAGTATCATATCATCAGCAAGTAATGACAGTTTAACTTCTTCCTTTCCTATCTTTATTGCTTTAATTTCTTTCTCTTATCTAACTGTTTTGGCTAATGCTTACAGAACTATATCAAAGAGGAGTGGTGATAGTGGGCATCCTTGTCTTATTCCTGATTTTAACTTGAAGGTTTTTAATTTTTGACCATTTAGTATGATGTTGGCTGTTGGTTTTTCATAGATAGCCTTTATTAAATTGAGATATAAATCATCTATTCCAATTTTTGCAGGGATTTTATCATGAATGGGTGTTGAATTTTGTCAAATGCTTTTTCTGCTTCTATCAAACGGATCATATGGTTTTTGTCCTTGACTTTGTTAATATAGTGTATTACATTTATTGACTTACATATGTTGAACCATCCTTGCATCTGTGGAATAAATCCTACTTGGTCAGAATGTATGATCTTCTTGATCATCCTCTGTATTCTGTTTGCTAGTATCTTATTAAGGATTTTTGCATCTATATTCATTAAAGAGATTGATCTGTTCTCTTTTTTAGTTGCATCTTTCCCTGGTTTGGGAATCAAAGTGATACTTGCTTCCAAGACTGAATTTGGAAGTATTGTTTCCCTCTCAATTTCATTGAAAAGTTTAAAGAGTAGTGGCAGTAGTTCTTCTATAAATGTCTTATACAATTCAGCAGTGAATCCATCAGCACCTGGGCTTATTTTTGTTGTTGGTAAACTTTTAATTACATTTTCAATTTTACTGATTGTAATTGGGGTGTTTAAAATGTTTTTTATCTTCTTCATTCAACTTTGGTAATACATAAGTATCTAGAAATCTGTCCATTTCTTCTGTGTTTTCCATTTTATTAGAGTACAGGTTCTCAAAGTAGGTACTGATGATTCTCTGGATTTCTGTTGGATCTGTTGTGACTTCACCTTTTTCATTCCTAATTGCATGGATCTGAGCCTTTTCTGTCCTTTTTTTGATAAGGTTAGCTAAGGGTTTATCAATTCTATTTATTCTTTCAAAAAACCAACTCTTCAATTCATTTATTTTTTGTTTTCTTGGTTTCCATTGCATTGATTTCTACTCTAATCTTTATAATTTCCTCTCTTGTATGAGCTTTGGTTTTTTTCTTGCTTTTATTTTTCTAGGAGTCTAAGATTCATCATTAGGTTGTTTATTTGAGCTCGCTCTGTTTTCCTAGTGTGGACATTCAATGCTATGAATTTTCCATGTGAAACTGTTTTGTTGTGACCAATAGATTCCTGTATGTTGTATTGGCATTTTCATTTATTTGTAAAAACTGCCTGATTTCTTCTTTAATTTCCTCTGTGATCCATTGATTGTTCAGGAGAGTGTTGCTTGATTTCCATTTGTTTGTGAAGTTCCTACAGTTTCTTATGCTATTGATCTCCAGCTTGATTGCACTATGATCTGATAATATACAGGAAATAACTTTGATTCATTTGCACTTATTCAAACCTGTTCCATAAGCTAGTATGTGGTCTATCTTGGAGAATGACCATGTGCAGCCAAAAAGAATGTATATTCTGATTTTGTGGGGTGGAACACTCTATAAACATCTATTAAATCCATATATTCAAAAGTTTGGTTCAGTTCTAGTATGTCATTGTTGATTTTTTTGCCTAGATGATCTGTCTATTTGTGACAGTGGGGTATTTAGTTCCCCCACTACAATTGTATTAGTGAGTATTTGGTTTTTTGTGTTACTTAATATTTGTTTTATATAGTTGGGGGCATTAATATTTGGTGCATATATGTTTATGATTGTCATCTCTTCCTCTTGAATTTTCCCTTTATGAGTATATAGTGGCCTTCTTTGTCTCTCTTAATCAGTTTTGGTTTGAAATTTACTTTGTCTGTGAATAAGATTGCTACCTCTGCTTTTTTCTGGACTCCTGTCACACGGAGAATTGTTTTCCATCCTTTCACTTTCAGTCTATGGGCTTCTTTTTGCACTAGGTGTACTTCTTGTATACAACATATTGTTGGATTTTGCTTCTTATTCCATTCTGCCAGTCTATTTCTCTTGATTGGTGAATTGAGGCCATTGACATTGATGGTTATAACTGATATGTACTGACTTATTATTGTAATGTTATCATCCTTTTGTTGACTCTTTATTTTTTCCCCCCTCTCCCTTTAGTTTCTTGCCTTTCCTATTTGATTTGGTCTGTTGGGCCTCATGGCCTTGTGACCTTCATTGTCTTTTTCTAGGATATTATTTAGAATTCCTTGTAGTGCTGGTTTGGTATTCATGAAGTTTCTCAGGAGTTCTTTGTCATGGAAGTATCTTATTTCCCCATCCATTTTGAAAGAGAGTTTTACAAGATACATCAGTCTGTATTGGAAGTTGTTTTCTTTTAGGACTTGAAATACCTCACTCCAGTCTTTCCTTGTCCTGAGGGTTTGTGTTGAAAAGTCTGCTGTAATTCTGATGGACTTTCCTTTGCATGTGATTTGTTTCTTTTGTCTTACTGCTTGTAGTATTTTGTTCTTCTCTTGGGTTTCTGGGATCTTGATTATTATATGTCTATTATTATTATAATAGATTATAATATTATTATAATAGATTATTATATGTCTAGGTGCAGATTTTTTTTTTTTTTAATCATGGCTAGTTGGAGTCCTATATGCCTCACTTATCTGAATGTCCCCTGTTTGGGAAGTTTTCTGTCATTAATTCTGTTAACAGCTTTTTTTTAATCATTTCTATTTTCTCCTGGATTTAATGGATTCCTATCAGTCTTATGTTATTCTTCTTTGCATCATCTAGGAGTTGTTGAATCGATTTCTCATGATACCATACTGATTTTAAGAGACCTCTCTTTTCATGGTCACTGACTGCAATCCTATCTTCTACATCTGAGATTCTATCTTTGCCTTCTTTTATTCTGCTGCAAACACTTTCAAAAGAGTTTTTAATCTCCTGGATATCTGTTTGAATCTGTTTCATGGATTCCATTTCTTTCCTATGTTGGGAGTTTATTTTTTCCATTTCTTTCTTATACTGGGCCTTCATGGCTTCTATCATGGTGCTGAGCTCATCTATTTTTTTGTCAGTTTCTGTTCTAGAGTCTCTAATCATGACTTTCATTTTGCTCACCATCTCTATGATTATCTGGGAAATTATTTCTGCTTTGAATTTTTCTAGAGCCTGATTGATCTGTTTTGTTACTTCCTGTGCTATGAGTTCAGAGTGTCCTGGTGGTTCATTATTGGCCTTTTCATCCTCATTTGTCCTATTGTTTGCCATTGGTGAACTCGAAGTCTGTCTTTGTGTCTTCCTTAAGAGTTTTCTCATTTTTATTTTTGTTGTTGGTTTGTCCTTGGTTTAATTTCTGGGTTATTATTGAAATCTTCCTGATATAGTTGCACTTTAGCTTTTGAGTCTCTAATGACTCATAGACATTCTCATTTTCTTAATATCAGAGAAGACAACTCATTAAATCAATCACAATCCTTTAGTCCAATTGATACAATCAATCAGCAACACAATAGGATCAAGCACAACTTACAAATTGACCATTCATTGTAATCATTAATCTATCACCTTTAAACCATGTGAATTAAATTAAAATCAAGTAGCAGCCCAAAATATGTTTGCAGTGAATAAACTCTTCAATATAGCATCTTTACTATTTAGGATGGGAGCTTAGACAGAGTTAGGACTAGAGGAGTAGATAAGTAATAGAATTGGAGGAAGTTTCAAGTGAAGCTAGAGGACATAGAATGACCATACAATCTTTAGGAAACTGTTAAATTCAAAAGGGAAAGACAGAGTGCAAGAATGATGACAAGAATATAACAATATAACAGTAATAGGGGCTCACTTTCCTTTGAAACTATTGATCCTTGAGTGAAGTAAAATAAGAGAAGAAAAGAACATAAAGAAAAAATAAAACATAATAAAAGAAGAAATCTGAGATAGGGCAGGAACAGGAACAGAAAGGGAGATAAGGAATAATACGGTGGAGCAAGAGACTGAGTTGGAAAAAGAGGACAGAAAAAAGAAAGAATTTGCAGAGTGGAATGAGGAAAAGAAAGAAAAAAAAAGAATTTGAAGGGCCTCTTTCAGACTATATATCTGCTGTCATAATATACAACATGTGCAGCCATGTGCAGAACTAAGTCCATTGATCTCAGCCAGCCAATGGCACAGCCCCGAGATTCAGGATGATTTTGGGCTGCAAGGCCCAGATTGAGTTCCCTGACCTGCTGCAGGGTTGAAGTCCCCAAAGTTCTACTACAGGCTCCCTCTGCCCTTTCTTTAAAGATGTTCAAAGTTAGGAGCTCAGAAAAATGCCCTTTATTACCACTTATGCTTCTGCAGAGTAGATCCAAAGACTGGCACAATCCAGAGGTCTGAGAGGGCAGCGGAGGGGCATATAGGGGTGGTGTATGGTCTTCCCCTGGCTAGCTAGTCCTCACCGATAGGGCCCAGGCAGGCCAGAGGGAGAACAGATCTCAGAGCAGCTGTCCTGGACCTCCACCTTCCACCTTCCTTCTGCTGGATGCTGATGGCAGTGCAGGCCTTGGTGTAACATTTTAAATTAACTATAAACAGGAAGAAATTATTTAATAAGTTCTGGCTTGAAAATAAGTTGTTTAATTTGTGTGTGTGTGTGTGTGTGTGTGTGTGACAGATAGAGAGAAGCAGGAAGAGAAAGAGAGAAAGGGAGAGAGAGAGGAAGAGGAAGAGACGAAGAGAGAGAGGGAAGAAGGGAGAGAGAGAGAGAGAGAGAGAGAGAGAGAATGATATTTCTGCAAAGAAACACAAAATGGATTGACATTGACTGCCTCTGAGTCCTGAAATGGAGGAATCACTCTGAGAAACAGGAAACCACAATTTTAGTGCCACATCTTACTATTAAAAAAAAAATTGACCTCGAACATGTATTGCTTTGTAATAGTAAAAATATTTTTAATTCAGAGACATAATATAATGTAATATTTTGAAAAATCCTGTCCTACCACCCTTCGCAGGCATTAGAGGGAAGGTTAAAGACCTTTCCAAAGTCTGAATGAATTATTTCACAGGTGGAGTCTGCAGATGGTGCTCGACCCAGGAAAAAGAAGTGTAGAGACTGGTCCAGAATCTATGAACTGTCAAGGCTCCCATTCTAGTTAAGATGGACAAACGCATTTTGTTCACATGGCTGGAATTCCTTGTGGATAGTTTATTGCTAAGTCAGCCACATTCAGACAAAAAGTCCAAGTTCCTTCCCATCGAAAAGGGAAAACATATTAATCTTGGAAGTAGGTAACTATTTTGAAGCTGAAGAATTAATGGATGTTAATATATTTATGTATGTGTAATATATTATACATATATGTATACATTATGTACATATGCAATAATATATTTCACCTCCAGTGCGATCTCAAAGAGAAGACTGAGCAGAGTAGCTGCATTTGTTGCACTTACATTGGCAGCAAAGAGCACTTTTGCTGGCAGTGATCATGTAACTTAGCTGATAAAAAATATGTTTGGGAGACCACATGTGAGTATGATGAACCATTGTTTTCCCTGAAATCTTCTTGGCCTCAAAAACCATACTAGTTTTCATCCAAACTGTGACCAAAGCAACTCAAGTGTTACTTTGTCTATGAGACCGTTGAGGTTGATAACAGATAAAGATATAGGTGTAGATGTAGCCCAAGATATTCTGGATTATTTAAGTATTTGATGCTAAACAAACAGAAGACTGGCAGAGTTTCTTTTTCACAGCTGCTAGTCACAATCATAATCTCTTTTAGGATGCAAACGGTTTTACATCTGCAAGAGTATATAATTCTAGAAAAGCTTATAGTCCCAGAAGAAATTTAAACTTCAACTAGTTTATTCATACACTCAATTCTAAGAGAACACACTGCTTTCCCAATTTTCAGAAGTAGCAGGTCTCCGTACCACACCACTGCAAACCATTTTAGTCAGAAAAGGATGAATCAGAGGATGCCATAAAAGAGCCATACTGGGTGAATTTCATATGACAATCATGACATAATCCAAAACTATCTGACAAAACATTTACATGTCTTAAGAATGAGTTTTATGAGTTCAGGTTTCTACTGGGAGTTTTACTAAGAATCGGTCACAAACCTTACATCATGTCAAGAGCTTGGCTTCTTGGTTAACATTCTGACAGTCCACTCAACTGCACGTAGTCACTGTGCCCCTGAAAATAAACAAGTAATGGCAAAAAGTAATGACACGGAATCCAAGCACAATTATCCACATGAAGTTACCCACATGTAAAACTACTTTATCCTTTAGTATATCTAGGCTCAGATAGCTGTGGTCCCTTTTCTCCTTTTGAAATCCAGAACAGGCATTTGACTTCTCTGTTCTGGAGAGCAGATGTCACCAAGCACAGTGAGCTACATGATCTCTCTCTTCCCATTGTGATTCTCCTGTAAAATAGTTTTCCAGAAAAGAAGCAGCTCATTGTTTACATGCCCTCCAAGGAAGAATTTTCTCATGCAGCCACTTCTGCTGAGCCACAGGTGAGGTTGAAGCTTGAGAAAGGATGACGTGCCAAGCAAAAATGCCACACCGAGGGTAAACCATCAGGAAAACAAGGTAAACAGAATTCCAAGACAACCTTCAAGGTTTCTTTACCTGATATGCACACCCTGTGCCATCTCTCCACCTTGTGGGCAGAAGGATCTCTGAGTATGATGGGATACCACTGCCATAGTTAGGGTGATACATGAAGCGATGTGGGGTGGAGGGTATAATTCCATCCTTTAAATCCATCGAAAGGGGGAATATTTTGCTTGGGTCTGACCTAAGTATATGATTTTTTTTTAAGAGGTTCCAAAAGCCAGTGATAGAAACCAGACAGACCCAAAGAAGCAAAGATGTTGGACCTGAAAAACAAGCTGCCATATTATGGAGAGGGCAAGCAGCACAACATGATGATAACTTCTAATTCACTTTGGCCTCAATAAAAGAATTGAATTTTCTGTCAACTAGTGGACCTAGGAGAGGACTGCAAGCTTCATATGAGGTCACAGCTCAAGACAATGTCAAACTTGCAGGGTCCTGGGGACAAGACTCAATTAGGTCATACCCAGACTCCTGACCAATGAAAAGGCTGAGAAATTTGTATGAGCTGCTAAATGTGTGCTACTTTTTCTTTTTTTGTTACACAGCAATTCAAAACGAATCTATGGGAACAAGGAAGCAGAACTAAGAACACTTCTGGGGCAGGAAATATTTTCTCCCCTGAAGTCCTAAATCCTTCTGGTCTGCAACCCTTCCTAGCCTTTAACCTCTAGGGCCATCATATCCCTCTTTGGAGAGAAGTGAACATTTAATCTAACATCTCAGTCAAGCCTCCCCTCTTTCCACTTCAGGGAAGGCAGAAAAGTCAAGTGTCAGCTCTCAAGTTTCAAACTGGGCTTTCAAAACCTCCTAGCCAGAAGAATAATTTGAAAGTAAATATTCTAAATCATGAAATCTTATTTCAGCATAAAGGCCAAAGTTTATTACCATAAATAATCGAGTGAGAAGTGTGGTCAATGACAGAAGAGCCAATTTTTGTGCCCTGGATAAGATCATTATACCATGGTCCAAGAGGACCAGACAGCTGGAAAGCAAGGAATATTCTGGTTAGATACTTTATAAACTTTTTGATTTTCCCCTCAAATCCAAGAGGGGCAGGTATTAGGCCTCCCACAAGGTCTGAGAACACTATTAGGTCAGCGGTAATAAACTGCACAGCTGGCAGCTGTGGTAATCTTGGAGAGCCACAGCCTGGCAGTTGAGTATCTTCGGGCTGGCTCGGTGAGGTTCTGGGAGAGCCACTTTCACCTGAGGGAACAGTTTGGTTTCCATCATGAGATGAGTCCCATTCAGGAGGAGGGCCAGCCTTGGTTGCTGTCATTGGGTATCTGCTCCCACTTGAAGGGTGTGAAGGCTTCATTATGGAGTGGTCTGCGAGGTTGTGGTTCTCCAGGAAGCTGAGGTCATGCACATATTGTAGTACATATATTGTGATACATCCTTTAATAGAGTAACATGCAGATATGTGGACCTGAGCAGGTGTCTGACCCAAAGTTTAAAGATTACATAAAATGAAGGTAGATGCCAAGCTTTGACCTGCCTTTCATCACCCGTGGTATCTTCAGGCCCACCTTCCAAAGCCCTAGAACAGGCACCCTGCCGAATATAGGAACTATCTAATAGACACCTTGAACAAGGCCTAGGGCAGAAACTGAAGGGTAAAATGAGGAGACTGCAGGAGTCAGGAGTTAATCATCTTCTGCGATCTGCTCAAGAGTGTATCACCTTTCCATGGCTCTCAGTTGCTTATTCTCTGTCCTAAAGTCTCATTGGAAATTGGAGAGTACAGATGTCTTTCTCTGCCTACTTTGTATTTTATTTTTCTCTGGATTGTCAGCAAATGCGTTGCAACATTTCTTGGCAGTATGCGCCTCCTTTTTTTTTCCCCACACCTTCCGCTAGGAAATCCACAAATACCATTATCCATTTGTCAGTGCAGTGAACAACATAAAAAAGACCTACAAGATCATGGCGTTTTTCTAATTTGACACAAGTTACAAAATTCCATTTTCTTTTAGTCGTGGAGTGGGATTAGCACTTCGTGGCAGGGCACAAGGAATGCAGATCAACTCAAACTTGTTAAAACAGTTGCCCAAATCCCAGTGGAGACAATTGGCCTTTTGTGAAGCAATTTGCAAGTATCATGTTCCACTCTTCAAACTAAATATGCCCTGTTATTATATGATTAGTAGAGTTAAAGGCAGCTGTATTTTTACCTACCTCATGTTCTCTTAGGACCTTACAAAGTAAACTTTGCATGTGGCTCTGATGTGGGAATAGTTCCCCAATATCTATGCTGTAGCAGCCAACCTAAGGGGGTAAAATCTAGACTCTAATAACCAAGGTCACAAATACCGTGTAGAGCATGTGCCACCATCCTAGAGCAAGCTTATGCAATATATGTTGATATTTTTAATAATAAATATCAACTCTACATTACCTTAAAGGGATCTTATAAAATTGTGTGAAGTGAGTTATTTTCCTGGCTGTATTGTTCTCTGCATTTCATTTTCTACAAAATAAAATGTTCCACTTCATCAGATTACATGCAAGGGGTGAGTGTTTAACAAATGCCTTAGTTACTTTTCTCTCTTTGCTGAGACAAAATACTTGATACACAAAGTAAAGGGGGAAAGGTTTATTTAGTTCACAATTTGTAGAGGTTTCAGTCTATAATCCCATAATCAGCTAGTTCCAAAGCAGGATGGACTGGCAGAGGGGCATCAAAGAGGAGAAATTGTTCAAGCAGAAGACAAGAAAAGCAAGCAAAGGAGAAGACAAGCCTCTTGCTGTCCCTTCTATTGTATCTAGGCTACCAGGATTAGGGTGGTACCAAACAATCAATGTACTAATTTAATAATCACAAGCCCTTAATCCCAACTTCATACACTCTTAATTTAGCCACCGCTGAAAAAGCCCCTCCTGTGACCACGTGAGGCCTGAGGGGTGGGTGAATATCAAGACCCAAACCATAACAAGCTACAGACAAGCTTTACAGAGATATCTCCCCAGGCTTGTATAATATGATGGGGATCAAGGGAATAAGGTATGTGTGTATACGGTCCTGCTTTACACTTATGTATTCTGTTGAGCAGATCCTAAGAGTGTGTATTATAAACATTTCATTCCTCTTATTTTAACCAGTACCACCAGCTGGATGTGATCTCTTGCTTCTCCAAGCCTCCTTAGCTCTCTCCTATATGGATTTTAAGCCCTTTTATATTGAAAAAGTTATTATTGATAAAATAATGATACTACCCAAAGTGATCTATAGGTTGAATGTCATGCCTGTCAAAACTCCAACAACACTTTTCACAGAATTATTAAAAACAATCCGGGCCAGGTATGTACCTCAGTGTTTCCCCCACCTGCCTGGCAAGTGCAAGGACCCGAGTTTGATCCCCACTACCAAAAAACAAAAACCAAAACAGAAAACAATCCTAAAACTTGTAAGGAACCACCAAAGATCTCAAACAGCCAGGACAGTCTGGAGAAAGAAAGATCAAAGGAAGCTGGAAGCATCACATTTCCTGACTACAAACTCTATTGCAAAGCTATAGTAACCAGTACAGTATGGTACAGGTGTAAATGCCGATGCTTTGACCAATGGAACACTAGAAGTTCACACATGCATAGTCAGCTAGTCTTTGGCAAGTGCTCCAAGACCACAGGCTGAGGAAGAGATATATATGTTCTTCAATAAAGAGCATGTGAAAAACTGAATATCCATATGCAAAAACAAAACAAGACCTAAACCTCTATTTTTATTACTTATGAAATTAAATTTAAAACTTTAAGGTATAAATTTAACATGTGACAACTGCATGTATAAAACTCCCAGAAGAAAATATGGGTTAAGGGTCCTTAAGATTGGTCTTGTAATGAGATTTTTGGATCTGAAACCACAGGCAACAAACAAACACAAATGTACCTGTACAGTTGTACAATTACGACATATCTCGAGGGCATGGGTGGGGCTGCGGATTTAGCTCAGTGGTTCCACCACCGGCCTCACAAGCACAAGTACCCAAGTTTGATCCCTAGGACCAAAAAATAAAATAAAAATAAAAAAGAAACAGGAACAAGTACCCAAGTTTGATCCCTAGGACCAAAACATAAAATAAAAATAAAAAAGAAATAGGAACTGTAATCTGTTTATGTTAAACTTGTTTAAATGAATAGTCTTTGGACTATCGATTGTTGTGTTCAAAGAATCTGAGATTAACCTGCTGAAATGAAAATATTCATTTTCCTGTGTCTTTGGTAAGTTTAATAAATGCAACAAAAAAGCAGCAGGTCCAAAACAAACAAACAAACAAAAAATAAAGACAGTAAGTTTTTACCAAACTAAAAAAATATTCTGCATGACAAGAGAAGTAGTCAAGTAAAACTTCAATCTGTGCAATGGGACAAGATATTTACAAACCTGAAAAAAATTTAGTATCCCAAATGTACAGTAAACTGATACAACTCAATGGCAAAAAAGTACTATTTCTATTTCTACTACAAATAAACCTATTAAAATTTGCAAATGGCCTGAATTAATATTTTCCAAGAAAAGATGTGCAAATGACCTACAGGTACATGAAAGTTCACATGGTATCACTAATCACCAGGGAAATGCAGATCAAAGCCATACAGTGATATCACCTCACACTATGGTGGGAATTAGAGCACCCATTACGGAAAGCAGTACGCAGGTTCCCGAAAAACCTAATAAATTAAGCTACCATATTACCCTGCAAGCCTACTTTGGTAGGCTTTATCTGAATAAATTAAGTCGGTATATCAACGTGACATCTGGTTTCCCATATTCATATTAGCCAAGATATGGAAGCAATTCCAGCCCTCAATGGGAATGAAAGAACAAGAGGTTTGTGAGTTTATGTTATTTCAGCCTTCATGAGTGAAATAATGATAATATTATATAGAATTCAAGAAATATATTTTCATGTAAAAATTAGTCCATTGTCAGCTGGATCATGTCACATTATGCTTTTTTTTACTATATGTAACTATTCATAAACCAAACTTTAATTTTAAAATTAAAAATGAGTCACAGGAGCCAGGCCTGTAATCCCAGCATTTGGGAGGCTGAGGCAGGAGGATTGCTGTGAGTTTGAGACCAGCTTGGGCTGCATAGTGAGTTCCAGGTCAGTCTCAACTACATAGTGAGACCCTGTCTCAACCCCCCCTCAAAAAAAAGAAAAGAAAAGAAAACCAGAAAAAAAATGAGTCACAGGTCTGTCAAGAAAAAAAAAAAGAACATGAGTCACATAAAGCGGAGTAAATTGTTTTTTATTTCATCTCATGCTTTTTTTTTTTTTTTTTTGGTAAGTCTAAAATACGATGCGGTGTGGAATATTTGGAAATAATATACTCACAGACAGATATGGAGGAGCCCTGTGAGCCAGGAGGCAAATCCAAGATCACTTTCCTTTTGTTGCCTCATTTATAAAGTAGTGTTGATACATCTGAGCTGGACTTTTGACAAACAGATCCACGTAAGGAATGATCAGAAACAATATAAGGCTGTCTCTGGCTCATGGAACAGGCTGGAAGGGTGTGGTCAGGTCAACCAAGTGTGCTCCTCCAGGACTTGTTCAAGACCTTAGGACCACAGTAGTCCGTCCATCTTCCCATAGTTGACTTCCGAAGTCTTTCATGAGTTCCATATCGCTCAGTCAAACAGGAAGTGAAGGGTGACACACAGGAAGTCTGGGTCTGAAGAGGAAAAAGCACCAATCATCGATCCCCCTCACCTTAGCCTGACTACAACTCAGTCATGTGATCCAGCGGATGTAGAGGAGGCTGGGAGGACTGGCATGACTGACTACAAATGGAGGAAAGATAAAAATGCATTTCCGATATACAACCATAGTCCCTAACACAATGCCAGATATTGTACTTACAGAATCTTACTGTAAAGAGCAGATTAGATAAAAATAAATGGAATGCGTTTTCTAAATGTTACATTCTAAAATAGATTTCACCGTGACAAATCTATTTCATTAATCTATGGGAAATTGTATCTCATGTGAAATTGGGGTGAGATAGAGACCCAAACACAACAATAGCTAACTCTTGGAAGCAGCCTGTTTGTTCATAAACAGGTGAGTGGAGAAAGAAAGTGAGGTATTTATACACAATGGAGTTCTACTCTGCCGTGAAGAAAGATAAACTGCAGTAATTTGTAGGAAAATGGATGCACCTTAATATAACAATGTTAAATGTAAAAATCAAACACGTAAGCTTAAGTATATGAGAAAATCAAGTTATAAATAAAAAGCAAAATAAAAGATAGATGGTAGGAAATACCAGGATTGGTTTTTATCAAATAGGAAGCGGATCAAGAGGTGGAGAGAGATGGAAAGGGGAGGGGAGGGAACTCAAAAAGGGAATTGGGATGCGCTACGTCCACGCAGCAACGCCCCCCCAGGAGTGTCAACACTGCGCTGCAAACACACACTGATAAAACAAACTGCCCGCAACAAGCACGTTTTTAAAAGAAGTAACACAATTTCATTTCTTCTCTAGACTTTAGTTACAAAAACACAATTTGGGATATTTCCTTCAAACACATAGCTGTGTATGCACAATTTAAAGGAAAAAAAGTACCTGTCTAAACCCATTTTGCCCCTTGCTCAAAGTGGAATTTTACTCTCCTAACACTGCATCGGTTTCATCATCTTGGAGAGAGTCAGCCCTCTCGATTGCTGTAACTTCCTCCGTTAAACCATTTTCATCAACTGTACAAAACATTATGTGCACAGAGAAATGATCCTGCCGTTCTCGTGACACCATTAATCAATTTTGTTTTCCAGATAAACAATATACAGACCTGACAGAAAAGAGCAGCTTTTTCAATGACAATCCTGACCGAAGCCGCAAGGTTTTGAAGCAAACATACAAATGCATCTAACAGTCCATCAACCAGCCCCTGTCACGCGATAAAGCCTTTATCTCTCCCTCCCAGATTTTAATCAGTAGCTTGGTTTGCATGTTTCTTGTATCACTGCAGCAACGATCCTAATGGGGATTCTTTATGCCTTGCAAAAGCAGCCCATTTGGGCCTGAATGAAACATTTCGCTGTCTTGTTTTATCTCGCTCTCCATTCACATTAACATAATAGCTTTTAATTGGATTGTATTTGTGATTACAGTCAGCAAAGGTGGCCTCTCTCTGAGGAGACTGACTACAGGGCAAGCTGCTGAGGCTCCATCTGGGAAAAAATTTTAAGCAATAGCCACAAGCAAAAATGGTTTTAGGAATTGAAGGCTCAAGACCTACCTGCTAACTCACTTTTCTTAAGTAGCAGAATTTCACTAGATCTGTCATCAAGGATTACAGACTCAAATATCTGGAATATGTCATTAGTATTCAAATATACTCTTGAAAGAAGAGTAATTACAAAAAAAGAAAATATTTGGTGAATGTACAATGTGATCTTAGAGGTGGAGGAAAAACATTTTTGAAATATTATTCCTGGGCCTGACACGCCTGCCAGCATCCAGAAGTAAAATAACTATGCTGTGTACAACTACATGTAAATATAACGTTCACATTGAAAAGTATAAATAAATTATAACAAGTTTAGGAAGTATACTTATCATTTATTTCATAGCCAAGGGGCTACTATTCTTATAAAGAAGTCCAACAAATTTAACGTAAGAAGTGCAAGTATCATGTGTGTAAATGATATTAAAAAAATTCGCTAAAGAAGTACAAATGTCCAGTAGCAACAGGAAAAAAAGTTCTTCTTAAGGATTAGGAGATGTTTGAATTAAGATAACAGTTCTTACCTTTCAGAAAACAATTTAAAAAATAAGTTGTCTATTTTTTTAGAGAATTATATATGCCCATTTTTCAACCTTCAAGGTGTTTTTCAAAATTACCTCTAGCAATTAGGCAAGAAAAGAAATTAAAGACAGGAGGGTTGGACAGGAAAAAGTAACACTATTTACAAATATCATCATTATGTGTACTGAAAATTCTAAGAAATCCACCAAAAACTACTAGAGCGAATAAGTCACCAAGGTTACGGAATGCAAAACTCAATATCCAAAATATAATTTTATTTCTATGTACTAGTAGTACATTCTGAAGGTGATTTTTTTTTCAAAAATACAATTTACAATAGTATCAAAAAGAATAAATAATCAGGAATAAATTTAACAGTGGAAGTATAAGACTTACCGAAAACTACAAAATCCTGCTGAAATAAAGGAGACCTGAATAAAGAGAAAGACATCTTATGTTCATGTGTTGAAAGACATAATACTAGTAAGAAAACAACATTCTTCAAATTGATCTACAGATTCAACAGAGTGTGGAAATTGGCAAATTTATTCTAAAATCCATATGTATATCCAGGGAACCCGTAGCAGCAAAACAAAACAATACAATCTTGAAAGAAAATAAACTTGGAGAATTTATACTTTCTATTTCAAAACCTACAACATGATGTAGTATTCAAGATAGTTTGGTGCTGGCAGAGGGATAGAATGTAGATTAATGGGTTAGAATTGAGTCTCCAAAAATAAATCTTTATATTTATGGTCAACTGATTTTTTTATAAGGGCGTACACAAGATAATATTGTATCTCATTTTTAAAGTATTATTTCCACCTTCTCTCTAAATGAAAGTGAAAATCTCCCTACTTTTTTTAACCAAATAACAATAATAAAAGCAAAACATAGACATCAATCCTCTTATAGAGATGCCTATTGTTCCACAGATCTAACCACTGCATGAAATTACCTCTGTCCATAAACATTAGTAAAAGAAAAAGAAAAAAAAGGAATATCTTAATTCTTGTTCCACTGAAAGATAGGAAATCGTAACAAAATTTGAAAGTCCAAAAATAATTATGCCAATTAAGTTCATTGTGTGTTTCTTTATTTGTGCGAGTATACATAGAGAAATAAAGCACTGAACTTACTTAGCATAATTACTTTGACACACACGTATACGTAGAATGCAGTTGATTATTTAACCAAAAGACTTATATCAAATGAAACACTTGACATGGGGAATGTAAACAAAAGGAATATTATTTAGTCCCCTAAATTCAATAGGTTAATAGTTTTTTAAGGAAAACAATTAATTCACTAAGCACGTATTAATTTGTACCCACATTAAAAATCAAACATGGGGCTTGTTTCTAGTGGTAAGGAAGACATCCAGGACACAGCCCTTGGCCTTAAGCAATATATAATTCTGTGTAAGAGTAGATTAATAGGAAATGGGAGGGAGGGAGAAAGAGGAGGAAAGAGGAAAAGTGAGGAAAGAAATAGAAATGGGCAAATGAAGAGAATAAAACTGTAGATGCAATATAAATGTCTTTACACGATTTCATGAGGTTACAAGGATGCATGGTCAATTCCATGGAGCTAAGGGAAGGTTCAAGGAATGTGAACTTAGTCCCATAAGCAACTGTGAGTCTCAAACCCAGAAAGCACATTTACCCTTGCTCTGGCCCATGGTCTGAAGATAAATACCACCGACTTGATGTCCCTACAAGTAAAAGCGACATGATTCTACCCCGTAAAAAATTACAGCTGCTATTAGAAAGATTTTTTCCCTAGGCTTTATTTGTGGTTGTAAACTAAACAGATACTTATAAAAAGTGGCCACTTAAAATGTGGATTTTATGAACGTTTACAGTAATCAAAGCCAAAAGGATTAACAACCCAAGAGGAAGATGATAGAGACAGAGCAGTAAATTAATTCAGTGCTTTTAAAAGCATTTTTTAAAATCTCCTGCAATTACAAACTACTGATAATAACAAACCCATGACCACAATATTCTTGCACTTTTATTGCATTTTACAAAAGAAATGATCGAGGTTGAGTGTTACACAGATGCGAGGAGGGCCAGGCTCTCAGTCAGCATCTGTTCTGAGCCAGAGCTCAGCAAAAGTCGTGTGCCTGGACCGGGACTGCAATTCCTCTCTTCCCGGTTCTCTGAGGCTGTGCAGGTGTCTCTTTTGGCACTTACGCAAGACAATATCTTTGATATTCCAAAAATTTCACTTCAAATTTATTTTAAGCACAGTGAAACCTTTCTATACATTAGTTGAAAATTGACATTGTCTGCAATAGGTACATTCTGTAACTCCCAGGACCTCTAATCATGCATCCTGAGTATTCAGAAGTCCTTTTGATAAATGCCGTGTGGCAGGTTCAGCAGCCATAGCGGTACCCAGGGGGTTATCACAGAGTATCTCTCCATCCTCACATTTATCATCTGTGACAAGCACAATATAGGCTAAGCTCCTATCTGAGTAAACTCCTTACATTCAAAATGTAAAAAAGAAAAAAAATGGTAGCCAATTCTGATGGTCAGGTGAGATTTCCTTAGAGTACTGAGTCAGGCACTACATTTCCTGAGAACATGATGATGCCACTAAGGGAACGAGAGCAGGGCTTCCAACATCTGCAGCAGGAGGGGCCATGTATTCTGAGGATAGGAAATTGGGGACATCACAATCATTGTCACCACCCTTCTGAGCGTCCCTTACATAAGTGGCACTAAGTAAAGCACTTCTCGTGCCTCAGGAGTACATTTCAACTGAGCGTTGAAGCAACTCTTTAAGGAGGTATCCGTTCCTGTTTTCCTTTCTCAGAAAAGGAAACCGATTTGGGCTTTGAATGACTTGCCTAAAGTTGCAGAGATAAATGGGGGTGGGGGTGTGGGAAGATACGCAAGCCTAGACCCATCTACCTCCAAACAGGTTTTCGGAGAATTCAGATTAGCTCCACCTCACTAATAAGAGTTGTTTTTTGGTGTGAGTGTTTGGCCTCTCTCCATCTGAGTTTTATAGTCTAGCAAATATGTAAAGGAGAATAATCACAAAACTGAAGCTCTTCCAGGTAGGACCAAAGAGTCTGCAGAATTCAAATCATCACATAGAGGCTAAGTGGTGGGAAAACACCACACTGCAAGGAATTCTACTGCATCCTTTAACATTTTAACACCAAGAATATTACTCTTTTTTAGCTATGCATATACAAAATACAATTTATTCAGAAAAGAAGGAGAACTTAACCTTCTAAGGTGTCCAATTAGCAAAAATTTTAAACTTGGACTATACCAGGGAGGCCCTTGACACCACACAATGAGCCCTGTCTAATTTTATCTGCACATTTATTAAATGATCCTACAAAGTGCCTAATATCACTGTTGTTTTAGGAAAGTCCTCGGCAACTAGGTTCACAAATATCAACAGGCCTCTGATGAATGTAGCAAGCACGTCCTTTCAAAGTCTTCTTCTGCCTGTCTGACTTGTTCCCCTGAAAGTAGTTTTCCTTTCTACCCGACCATGCAGCAGATTTCACGACTCCCTTAAATGTCATATCGCCTTGATGTTTTATTTTTCTATAAAGATATCTGGGGAAAGAGGAGAGGGAAAGGGAAGGATAAAAAGGCATTAAGATAGGTTATGTACATGTACCAACTCCACACAAAGAATGTAAACATTATGGTGGGCAAACATGCACTAATAAAAAAAGGTAATAGAAAGGTATCTCCTTTTATCAGTAATAGCTTGCTTCTCTACTAAAAGGGAAAAACAAGAGGAAGCTGAAAGATCTCCCTGCCATTCTATACACCCTGTCCTTAGGTAAAATTTGTTCCAAACCAGTGCACCCTCTGTTTCTAACAAATTTTGCTTTTGCCTTCAAGATGCTACTTTCCCAGGAAGAAAGAAAAAGCAGAAACAGAGTGGGGAAAGTGCGGGCCCTGCTGGGGGTTGGTCCTCCCCTAGGACCAACACTCACTTGAGATTTTCTCCCACTGAAGAGCAGCTGCCTCTACTGTCTTAGCCTTGGAAGGTCTTAAAGGCTTTCCCCACGGCTCATCATATAAGTTGGACACATACATGTGGCAAACTTTTTTGCTGGAGAAAATTCACTTGATATTAATAGAAAAATAAGCTGTTACAGCCACAACTCAGTTTTCATTTTTGCTATAAAGCAAAATATGAAAGTACCAAACCTAAAGTTTGACTTTAAAATTTTATTACCATTTGGATACTAACTTCAATAACTTGACTTTAGATACTTTTGTCCTTTTTGCCATTTGATTCCTATCATTTTTGGTACCAAATACTTTTCCTGAAAATTACTCTTGCCATGATTAGAATACTATGTTAAAGACCTCAGTCTAGCAGTTTTTCTCACTTTGGTAAACACCCTTTCCCTATGTACACATCACTGATAAATCAAGGGAACCAGAAGACTTGTAGCTTTTCCCCTATGATACCATATAGCTTTTCCGGTCATAGTTTTGATTTCCATAATAAGGGTAAGAATAAAATGCAGATTGAGTAAACTTTGAAGTAGCCCTAGTTTCAGAGGTATTGAACTTTGACAGCAAATGTAAACAGCAAAAATCAAAATACTTGGGACCAATAAAACTTTCCCAAAGTTTCATTAAAAGGCATTTAGGTACAGAGGTTTTGGCACACCAGATGGTGAAGTGAGAATATGTGTAGTCGCAGTGGCTTAAAAGCAATTCCAGAGAAATTCAGCAAGCTCTGTGCCCCCAGTAAGAGTGGTCTCGGTTTGTACTCAGATTTTTTCCCAGGTAAGGGCTTTGGCTTGAGATGGGCATCCAGAGATAATTGCAGAATTGGATTGAAGACACCATCCCATCTTTCTATTTTTCTGACTACAAATCACTAGTGTGTCACCTAAAGGAATCTTAGATTAATTAGCCTGTCCTAGTAGTAAATATACATAGAACATTCAGGAGAATTAAATCCCAGGAAACATCATCCTCTTCCCACTCACCGTCCTGAAAAGATGGTAAACGCTACCCTAGAAATCACATTTCCATTTCACTGAGTGGAGTGATAATCTCAAAAACAATGCCAATGTTCTTCAGACAATCACAAGATCATAAAATTTATTCATCCCTTATATATTTTTCTCATTTAGTCATTACAACAGTTATGGTAGAGAGGTACTATTCATTTTATTGATAGGGTCTAGATGTCCCCTCAACGTCTCATGTGGCCGTTGGTGGCTTTTTCAGAGGTGGCTGCATTTAGGGTTTATGATGCTGGGATTCAGGGCACATTATTACTAAACCGGTACACAGATTGGTTTGATCCCATGCTAATCCCGGGAGTCTGGATGGGATGAAAGAGTCAGAAGGATGCTATGAAGGTCCTTGTTCCTTTTGCTGTCTTCTCCGCCACCCTGCCTGGGAGTCAGCCAGTTACAGACTGAAACCTCTACAAACAGTGAGCTAAATAAAACCTTTCCCCTTTAACTTTGGTTGTGGGTATTTTGCCTCCACAACAAAAGAAAAGTAACTAACACAACAGGGTAGGGGAAAAAGAAGGGAAAGGAAAAAACAATGGACAAAAGAAGGAAAAATGGAAACAAAGTCTTTGTAATAGGAAGGAGGAGAAAGATTGAAAGGAGGGCAGGGGAATGGGGGAAAAATAAGAACCAAGATGGATCATGTACAAATTCCTGGTACAAATTCCCAGTGACGAATGTCATCCCACTGTATACCTAAAATGTACCAATAAACTTAATGAATGAAAAAAAGAAGACATCTGAGAGTTAAGTCCGTTCCACAAAGTTACAGAACAATCATTATTTGAGCCATATCAAAGGGCCTTACCACCTGTGTTCCCAACCACTGAAATTTTCAGTTTTCAGTGAGTTTTTCTAGGTAAACATATCACATGAAACTGCACAACATGCTGCTCCCCCAAAATCCACCAAAAACCAAAATCAAAACATATATGGAAAAAAAGATAGTCTAACTACATAGTAAATCAGAGTGGAAGTACAGTGCTACCATTACTAAGAATTCTAGGTCATCGACGAGAAAAATATTAAAAGATCATTAAAGATCATGGAGATGAAATTAAGTTATTGTGTAATGGATGGAATTCGAAGTCCAGAAAGGTTTCCAGGGTCTTTTGTTTTTGTTTTTGTTTTTGTTTTTGTTTTGGGGGGGGCTTTTTAAGACAGGGTCTCACTACGTAGTTGAGACTGACCTGGAACTCACTCTGTAGCCGAGGCTGGTCTCAAACTCACAACGATCCTCCTGTCTCAGCCTCCCCAGTGCTGGGATTACAGGCATGCACCACCACGTCCGGCAAGGTTTCCAGGGTCTTGCAGAGAATCCTAAACACATTCTTATACTACACAGTGTATATGTCCATTTCATGCAAGGCCTCAGTAAGAATGAACCGCCTCTCTAGGGGTGCTGGCGTCTGTGGGAAACGCAGCTTCTGAGGGGAGGGGGGTTTATTAACTTCGATCTTGTAATGCCATCTCTCAGAATATTTCTCAAGGAAATTAGAAGAGACTCAGAGGAAATTATTATTAATTTACTCAAGACATTGTAATGGAGCATTTACTATGTGCTTGGTCAGAGACCTGTGAGTGAGCAACCGACACGATCAGAAAGCCTCACATGGACTTTCCAAGAGGGTTACCGATGACCCCAAACTGGCTTCACATGAAATGTCCAACAATTGGAAGATATTTAAGTAAGTATTCATACAAACATTTATGTACCCTTTATCCATAGGACTTAATGCGTGGAAAATTGTGTTCTCAGGTATGTTTAAGAGCTCTAGAAAATATTCACAGTAATACGTAGGAAAACAATTGTTCCTGGGACTATGTAGCTTTCCAGATCAAATCTGGGGCTTCCTAACTGTGATACAAATAAAAAATCTGCAAGGTAGGCAAGCAAAGTAAGTTTTTTAAATAGACCTGCTTACATTATCATCCCAATTTTAGAAATATGTAAGACAATATTCTAATTTTTAA